>NW_024429197.1:40346164-40358664 GCF_017639785.1 Mesocricetus auratus
TAACTCACCAAGAAGGGTAATGTTGGCCCACAGTCAGTACTGGATGTGGTGGAACCCAACCCATTTTCAGGACCTATACCACATTCCATGAATTACAATCGGGGGAGTGACCCCATTCCATGATTCTGTCCTATGAAGAGTCCCCCCAAACAGGGTGGCAGCCAAGCCGTAGTGGCTGGAGCCGAGGGTACAGACAGGCTCTTCCCAAAGGGACTCATTCATGGGGGCCGTTATCATCTCCTGGGCCCGCAATGGGCCACAAGGGCAAAGCCCTAGGACAAGCTAGATATCAGATCTGAGCTCTGGTATTAAAAAAAGAGGCGTAGGGACAGAGTGATCACTTGGAGCCTGTATATTAAATGTATTTTCTCTTTGTAAAAAAAAAAAAACCTGAAGAAGTTATGTTTCGACATAAAGGCAGCCTGTGTTTCATAGCTATTCTAATTTATGGGCCGTACATTCCTGTGATTGTCTTGAACTGAATAGCCAAGTAAATAATCACGGAGAGCCACAGGTAAATCAAGTGGAGGTGAACGGAGCCTGTCCAGGGCCTCCACAAATGGCACAAACATTATTTCCTAATTTTGCAGATTTCCTCATCTGAGCCTAGAAAACGCCTCCTCTCGTTGGCTTTGTGGTTTGACACTTTTCCCTACTCAAATCCTGAGGAGATTGCGGCAAGGTGAAACGTGAGAAGTTTTTAAAGCAAGCCCACACATCCCCCTTCTAATTTCCCTTCTCAATTCCAAGGAAATAATGCCATTCACTTCACTTCCACAGGTATTTATCTGGAACTGCCTGGCTCCTGGCAATAGAGGAAGCTGGGGTAGAGTCCAGACAGGCAGGAGACTTGCCCCCACACCACCCTCCACCACCATCACACACTCATACACCAACTGGAACCTGAGTAAGATGTTAATGTGGGATAAGATAGCGGAAGCATGGACGTTACCATTTTCTTTGTAGATCTGGTGACCATCCAACCATCATCACCATTCATCTCCAGAACTTTTTCCTTGCCCCTAACTGCAGGTGTGCTGGGATGGGCCAAACTGTCAACGGATTGATGTCTTCTCCAGCTACAGTGAATCAAAAGCAAACCCATACAGCCACTCACATTTTCATTTTCAGTACAGCATTCAACAGCCAACGGGAGATCAGCCTTCTGTTACAAATGGGGCTTGTGAAGTGACCTGGTCAAACTTAGACTGATGCAAGGGCTCCGGGCATGCTCAGAGGCTGGCTGAAGCTGCCCTGTGTGCTAAGGTGGCCTTTGGATTTAGGACTGTGGCTTGGATGTAAAGTTCCTTGAAAACCACAGAAACCAGTAATTCAGCACCAACGAGCAAAGGCATTTTCTAGGCTCAAATGAAGAAATCTACAAGTTCACTGGACTATGGTCCATTGTAACCTAAGGAGTGTTGACGTAATAAACATTATTTCCCCATTTCCCTGCCTTCCTTGGGCCCCAGAAATCACCATTCTACTTTCTGTGAACTCAGGGATCTCCCTTACATGGGGTCAGACATGATGCATGCTTTTGTGACTTGTTCATTTTATAAAGTAATATTTTCAAGGTTCATCCATGCTCTAGCATTGGGGTCCTGGTTAATTTTATACATAGTAAAGTTGACCCAGGTAAAATACTTGTTTTCCCCCACGGGACACGTAGGTTCCTGTGCGCCTGCACTTGTTAAGGACCGAGTCCAGTGCACCCACTGAGCTATAAGCCATCACAAAGCCCCTCAGGGCAGATAGGGCAGAGTTGGAAGCAGCTTCTCCAGGAACTGAGACACAGGGCACAGATGCAAATCCACAGGCTAAGTGCTAAGTCGCTGTGGAGTACAGATGGGCCTGCGGCAGCTGAAGGCAGAAACAGAGGAGTACGGAGAAGCGGGGCTTTCATGAGAACTTGAAGGGTGGGTGGAATGTAGCTAAGAAGAGAAAACAGATGAGAGTAAACATGCCAGAGCTGCGTGAAGTGAGAGCATGCTCCAAGGCAGGCTGTCTGTCCTGTGCATTGCTTCATGTCCAGTGTTTGCCGCCACTTCAACCGTGTGCTACATGAGTAAGAAGAACAAACCCTGAGTGGGGACACTCACCTGAGGTGAGTGCTGGGAACACTGAAGGTAGTTGACCAGGGGTACCTGTAAGGATTCCTCCACCACATTTAACCTAAGTGCTACTACAGAATAGACACACCCAGCCCGGCCCATAGTAATGGAACTCCAGAGTCTTCACTGGGTGTGTGCACAAACAGTAACGTCTTGCTTGGAAGTCTTGTTCTGTGGAAACATTTTCAAGTGGCAGAGAGTAGAGGGATGGTTGACCATTCAGTAATCAAACATTAGAGTGATTGGGATTGAGAGGAGAAAGGAAGATCCTGAGGCCACTGTAGAAGAGAAGATTACACAATCTAGGGACCTTGAAAGTCCTAAGGAGAGCCAGAAGCCAGAGATGATGACAAATGTCAGGCCTGGGTGATTGGCTGCAGATGGAGATTCTGGGAGGAGACGTTTTCCATTCTCACGGAGCGTGTGATTGGAAGGCAACCCTAGCTTCCACATTTGAAGAGGAAGCAGAGTTCCAGGGTTTAATAGCTGCAGAGATGCCATCTGCAGCCAGGAAAATGTGACGATGGCAAGGGGAGTGATGAAGGTCATAAGAACACAAGAACTGTGAACGGGAGGAGAGAGGGGAGGCAAAGAGACTGACTTTGCATTTAGTGCAAAATTCATTCCAACTGATTTAGACCCGAAGCAGGCATTGATTACAAGGTCGCAGAGATATTTCATAGAACACAAGAGGGTAAATAACATTGTAAGAAGAATGGAACCAGGCTCTGGAGAGCTATGCAGGACCAGAGGTTACTTTCTTTCTCTTTCTCTCCCTGTAATCACCTCCAAACACTGCTCGCCCACCCTACCATGGGCCACTTTTGTGCTTTGGTCTCTTTTCTCTTCATTGAAGAGCCATCAGGAGTACATCTGCGTGACTCAAAAGACCAGCAGAAAGTAATTTGTGTCCTGAGTCCAAGCCATCGGAGAGACTATAAGATTGGCCTGGGCTCAGAAATCTCCACTGGGAGAAAGTGATCCAGTTGGGCAGATTCCACAGATGTGGCCCAGACTAAACCAGTCAGAGTTGTCAGCTACGAGAGTACAGAGAATCTAAGTCAGGGATGGTTAGGCAGTCCTCCGGGAACTACGAGTTCTGCCGGTATGTGCAGAACTATCAGAGCTATCAGCTGTGTGGACATGCCCTGTGAGGCCCCAAAGAGGCTGCCCCAGGGGCGAATGGGAACAAAACCACCATCTATGCAGCAGAAGGAGTCACCTGAGATGAACTCACACATTTTGTGGATTTGTGGAATGTGGAGAAGCTGAGATATTTTTTTTCTTAACCACCCTAACTTCAGCCCTACCTCCCCCATCTCTTCCCTGGCATCTAGTCACAGACTAAATAAGGAAGCCCAGGAGTGCCCTAAAATCAGATACTTATTTGAAGGGGATAGACAGAATTTATATGTAGATTTTTCTAGAAAGAAAATTCATTCAAGGGTACCATGACTAAAAAGAACCTAAGAAGCAGTGATTTGAACAGATGTGATTTAAGGCATTTTATTAGAAGAGAAATACAGAAATAAAAAGGGAAGTAGGAGATGGGACCAGAAAGAAAAATCAAATACACTTTAAAGTATTGGGGCCTTCACAGCTGCTAGAATGAAACTTCAAGTTTGACTTTGAGCTTCCCAACAGGCAAAGAAGCCTGCCACCATTTATATAACCGAGAAGCCACAATCCCACAAGAGAAACAATGCCGTGTCTACTAGTAATTACTAGGAGAAATTTCTTAGCAGGCAAAATTATCACAAAAGTAAATATAGTCATTTATAGGAGCAGTGATAACTGTTTATTATAAATGATCCCACAGTAAGCACCAAGTTAGGTTACATAAACCATTTCACTAAATCCCGGTAGGAATCTACTGTTCTTAGGGTTGCATGCTAATGAGTTTAAGCAAGGCACAGAGAAGTGGAGAGCCTGGCCTCTGCTCTCACAGCTGGAAGTGACCATCAAAGGACACCCTCTGACATCAGCCAAGGCCTGTGTCTACATTCCTAGTTACTGTAAATTACACAGATCCTTAAAAACAAGTAGGGGTAGGGAGACAATGAGAGAGAAAAGCAGCCATGACCCTCACCCCAGGCAGCCTTTCACTGAGCAGGGTACAAAGACCTATAAAACACAAAAGTTAGAAACAATGATAGTAGTTGCCATTTTTAAAACTTCCCATGAGCCAGGCTTTGTTTGGGGATTTTGTATTGACATTTCCTTTGATTTCTCATGCCTTCCCTTGTTATTCATAACCAGGTATACTAGGCCACCTCCACACTCCCTCACCTGGATTTTGAAGTCCTGAAAGACTGGGATTTTCTCTAGTCAGCATCATTTTTTACTACTGCTCCAATTAGGATGAGGATGGCACATTCAATGACAGTGTCTCTTGAATGCTGTGGAGTGGGTGGTGCTAAAGTGGGAAATTTGAAAAAATGAAGAAGATTATAGAGTCAAAGCCAGGAGGATGTGGGGCAGAAATAAATCTAGGATGAGAGTCTGGGTGCAGAGTCCGGGTGGTGGGAAGTCGGGGTGGTGGTGGACGCCTAGGAACACCAGCCAGACGTTAACATTGGTTGTCATGGACTGGTGTTGAGTTGCCAGGGATACACAGGCAAGAGTCTGAAGGCAAGAGCATGGGCGGCCTTGGCATCATAAAAGAGCTCTCTACAGAGCTGAAGTGGAAGAGGAAAAAGAGATGGCCCGGCCAGCCCTTGAGGCATGAGGAGGAGAAGGGACCCATGAGAGTCAGAGGAGAAAAGAAAGGCTGTGTTGAGGATGCCAGAATCCTAGAAGGCCCTGACTGATGGAGAGTCAAGGAGCAATGGGGGATGTTCCTCTGTATGATGTGAACATATGTTTAAAGCTGTTTGGGCCAATAGCCAGGCAGGAAGATGGGTGGAGCTACCAGACTCGGGGAATGCTGGGAGGAGAGGAAGGGAGAGAGTGAGTCTCCAGGAAGATGCCATGTAGCCACTGGGAAGGTAGGAGGCCTGAGCATTTTTCAGTAAGCCAAGATCACATGGAAATACAAAGATTAATAGAAACGGGTTAATAATTAAGAGAGAGCTAGTCAATAAGAAGCCTGAGCCATCAGCCAAACAGTTTGTAATAAATATAAGCCTCTGTATTTATTTGGGACTGATCAGTTGCAGGACTGGGAAGGACAGAAACTTCTGCCTACAAAAAGGAAATGCCTGTTACCTGAAATTTCAAAAAAATAGAATAAGAAAAGGCAACTGAACTGATGCTGAGTAGTGGGGAGGGGCAGTGAGGTGGGAGATACTGTAAAGCAAAAAAAAAACAGCTTATGGGAGGTTCTGGAAACTGTAGATAAAGATAAAAATGAAGGCAATTGGCATAAATAGCTCACTTGAGATACCCTTCAGTGAAAGGAAGGAAAAAACCAAAATATTGGGTAAATAGGCCATCAGGGTCAAGCAAATGGTTCTTTTCAACTGAGAGAAATCTCCCTGTGAATGAAGTGATGCATGAGGAACATTTTGATGTGGGGTACAAGCAGTTCTCTAGAACTGAACCACATAGGTGTTCCCCACATGAAAACCGGATGACACATTTGTGCTCCAATCATCTGGGATTCTTAAGTCTAGAGAGGCGTGTGCTCTGAACCTACATAAGGCAAATTGTATGAGGTAAGGCCTGTGTCTTGGCATCTCTAGATAAGCTAAGAGCTCTGTCGAAGGAACAGAATGGATCAGCATAAATGCTGCCACCTCCGCGTTCCCTATGAGTCAAAACCATGGGCAGGTTCTGTTTTTCAGCAACATGAAAATACAGCTCTGGGCTCCCTGTGTCCTGCCCTTGAATGTCTGAACAATATGGATAATAGCTCAATACCCTGTCAATAAGCACAGTGTGTTCCCTCCGCTGCTGCCTGACTTAATACGCCAGCCATCTGAAGAGGGACTTGTGTGAAGGACATGCTTGCCCTCACCAATGTCATCTAAGGAAATACTCATCTTCCCTTAAGTGTCTTTCCTCCCTTCCTTCACATACAGTGCTCTGTAAATGGTGATGAGGAGGGTTTGTAAATCAAGAAAAAGACCCTGCTTTCAAGCACTCATTAGTTAGGTGGATGGGTACCACATCTTAGTTCAATTGGACAGGACAGCAGGGAACCATTTCATCTCCTGGATGTCCCCACCTGGGTCCTGAAGAGTCTCAGGGAGATAGCTCAACACAAGGAGCTTCTAACTTCTAAGCTTCTTTTTCCTCTGTGCCAGGATAGTTAGGAATATCAGGCAGGTTGGGTCTCTTACTGGATTTTGTGGGTGGGGGGGATGGAGATTATAATGGAATTAAACATTTTATTTGTTTATTTATCCCTCACACTGTTTTGAAAACAATTCCATTCTTGTTGTAAGATTATTTAAATTAGATCGGGGAAAGTAAATTATAATAATAACAGAAAAAGATGAGGCAGGATCTGGAAGCTGAAATTATAGCAGGGTGGAGAATATAGCCCAATGCTTACTATGAAGGACTGCCCACTCACTCACCTGTAGGTGGGACTGCCCACACACCTGTAGGTGCCCCACATCAGGACCTCAGAGCTCTAACAACTAGAGCAAAAAGGGAAATCTGCTTGGCCCATCACACTTCAGTACCCAGGAGACAACATGCCCACAAGATCAAATACCTAGGAGGTGAGCATCCTGAACTGAGGTCCATCATGTTGCCCACAGAGTTCCTCAGCACGGATCAGACAGAAGGAAGGACAGACTGCATTCCACACAGCACTATTCCTCAGTAGAAACAAAGCACCAACATCCTACCAAGCCAGATATGGTGACAAGAACCTGAAATCCCATCACTGAGAAGGCTAAGGCACAAGAGTCTCAAGTTGGAAACCAGCCTGGGCTACATAGTGAGTTCCAGGACAGCCTGGGTTATAGTAGGATCCTGTCTCAAAAACAAACAAACAAACAAAAAACAGTATCCCAATAAAAGGGAAGCCCATAAAAGCAGTGCTTGTAGATCACATAATGTCACCAATTGGGAATCTGCTCCAGAGCACACTGACCTGTGGAAGAGGTGCTGCTCCAGGGACTAGTCCCATCTCTGTCACCACCCAGAGTAGTGACAGTTTCTTTGCTTCTGATCACAGCATGATAAATGTAGAGACTTCTACTGTGGCCATGGGCAACAAATTCATTTTGGACAAGGTGAATTCTTCTCGTCACAAAATAAGGATGTTAGAAAGAGGATAGTCCCTAAATCGTGTTCTAACTCCCAAATTCTATATTAAGATTTTGTGAAAATTAAAATATAACTTTTAGATTAAAGAATGTGAATACTAAAATTTCCCTGTTGCCTGATTTAATCTCAGTCAAAATCATATGTGCGTTCTCAGACCTATCATAATAATGTAACTTTAAAAAACCAAAACGAGGGAGAAGTTGGTGGAACATCATAACAAGCTGTCATACTTCTTTTGTGCCTCTCGACATTGCCTACTGTTACAATCCCATCTCCTTGGCTGAGAGGCACTGCCCAATCCTACCTTGCTCTGAGCAGGCCCTTACCACAGGGGACTCACAGCTACAATAACCACCAATGGTAGTCCTAATCCACTCACCTCTCCCAATAACCACCAATGGTAGTCCTAATCCACTCACCTCTCCCAATAACCACCAATGGTAGTCCTAATCCACTCACCTCTCCCAATAACCACCAATGGTAGTCCTAATCCACTCACCTCCTCCAATAACCACCAATGGTAGTCCTAATCCACTCACCTCTCCCAATAACCACCAATAGTAATCCACCCACTCACCTCCTCTAATAACCTCCAATGGTAGTCCTAATCCACTCACCTCCTTCAATAACCACCAATGGTAGTCCTAATCCACTCACCTCTCCCAATAACCACCAATGTTAATCTCAATCCACTCACCTCTCCCAATAACCACCAATGGTAATCTCAACCCACTCACCTCTCTTGCACTGTGCTTCAAACCACTCTTACTCTTCAAAGGTCTCATGATGCCCCTCCCAACTGCCTTTCAGAAATCCACCTAAAGAAATTTCTAGATAGTCAGTACTGGCTTTTAGCAGATCTTTCTTAGGAAGACAGAGCAACAAGAAGTAAAATGACCTTTAAATGACACTTCAGCTATCAGGGTTTCATCGTCTCTGAAGCATCCTTTATGACTGTGAAGTGCCAGACATTGCCTTGTATACATTATTGTCTTTAAAAATGTTCTACACCCTTTAGAGGTGATAAGCATCCTCATTTTACAGAGGAGGAAAGCAAGCTGAGGGGAGTGAATGAGAAATTTAACCATAGCAGAGCCACTACATGGCTGAGAAACAGGAATTTAACCCAGGTTTCTGAATCTAAGGCATCTTTTGGAACATCATGTGCCCCCAAAGAAGCAGATGCCATCTCACAAACCCAACAAATGGTAGGTGGGTGAGTTGTGTGGGATGGCTCATAAGAAACTGGAAGGTAGTTTGCCAGGTAACGTGCTCCCTTACCTTGTCTAAACTGTCTTCCTGCTGTTGCTTGGATCAATGGCCCTGATAGGTCCATGGCTTAAATGATTGATCTCCAGGGAAGCTGTTGGGATACGGCAAAACTTAAGGTGGTGTGACCCAGAGGAAGGTCTTTAAGTCATTGGGGGCCATGCCCTTGAAAGGATCGTGAGACCATCTGCTTTTCCTCTCCCTGGCCTTGCTTCCTGGTTCATCAAGTAAGCAGTATTGATCTGTCACACCCTCTCACCACCATGTTCTGCTTCATGGGAGGCCTGCAGCCGTGGGTCACTGGATCATGGACAAGAACCTCTAAAACCATGGGCCAAAATAAACCATTTCTCTTGTAAAGCCACACATGCACTATCAGAATCAGTTGGTGGCATTGGTGGTCAACCACGTCAATTTATTACTAGAATGTGGAAGACTTTAGACATTTCCCTGGCCTTCGGTGGCTTACAGTACGATTGGGGGTAGGGAGAGACACTGAGATCCTTGAGACAATTTCAGAAAGGCTCACTTGAACTCTCCTTAATACCCGAGGGATTTAGTCTTCAAAGTGACACCTGTACCATGAGGCGATCTGATGGGACAGTTTGATTCAGGAGTCAGATAAGCTCAGTTAGGTGCTAGGACAGGTCTTGGCTATCTCCAAATTCATGAGCTCAGAAACTCAAGTTGTTCAATCAACTATAGTCCTACTGTGTGCAAAGGACGACAGTCAAAAGCTATCTAGTTTCCCACAGGTCTGAAGCTCCCTTCTTCTTTCTCCCAGTTCTCAAACTACTGAAGATTCCTACCCAAAGCCTGATAATGAGTCAGAAGTCAGCGTGGAGTGAGGCTAAAGTGGGCCAGTGAGCCTCCAGAATCTACTTTTGTGGTGCAAAGGGGGTCTATGGCAAGGTCCCCAAGTCCCACACTTAATTGAAGCCATGGCCTGAGGAAGTATACTTGGCTTCTTCATGCCACTTCCTTGGATGAGAAGACGAATAACCCAACTAAAGCAATGTCTCTTGAGGGCTGGAGAGATGGTTCAGTGGTTAAAAGCATGTGCTGCTCTTCCAGAGGACCTGAGTTCAGTTCCCAGCTTCCACATGGCGGCTCATGACCCTTTGTAACTCCAGTGACAGGAGAGTCAGTGTCCTATCTCTCCTCTGCAGGCACTCCATGCATGCAGTACACATACATACATACATACATACATACACATAAAATAAAAATAAAAATTAAAAATCCAAAGGTAGTGGCTCTTAACCTGGAAGTCATATACAAAACTTTTTGGTGGTGTGACAAGGCCAGGATATTATGTTAAACCAAAAGCTGCCATTGGCTGCCATTGACTGCCATTTTCTACATTTAAAAAATGATCTAATATCCCTCATTTCACATGATTCATGCAAAACTGGGAAAGTAAGGCTTAGGTTTCATGGTAGTAACTATGCTCGTCAAACATGGGTTCATTTGCCCATACCATGTTTCTTTTATTTAAATATTTATTTTATTATTTTATGTGCAATGGTGTACATGTGTCTGTACACCACCTGTGTACAGTTCCCTTGGAAACCAGAAGAGGGCACTGTATCTCCTGGACCTGGAGTTACATGGGGTTGTGAGCCACCATGTGGGTGCTGGGAATCAAACCCGAGTCCTCTGGAAGAGCAGCCAGTGTATTTAGATCACTCAACCCTGGTGCAACACTAATCCTACAATTGGGCTAGATCCAGCATATAGAGCAATGGAACAGAAAATGAGGAACCAGAGATAAACCCACACAGATACGGCCTCCAAGTATTTGAAAAAGTGGTTAAAACATGCACTGGAGAAAAGGGGGCAGCCTGCTCAATAAACGGTGCTGGCAAAAACTGGATGTCCATCCACAGAAGAATGAAACTAGATCCGTATCTCTTACCTTGCACAAAAGTCAACTCAAAATACATCAAAGATCTCAATTTAGAACCTGAAGAGGAGCTCTTCAAGACACAGACATAGACCATGATAGAACAAGAAATAATTCCAAGAGTTAGCAAAGGGGATGACATGAAGTTAAAATCTTCTACAAAGCAAACACAACTACCATCAGAGAGAACATAGGCCCCACAAAGTGGGAGAAGACATGGGCCAGCAGGATGGCTCAGCAGGTACAGAGGCTTGCTGACAAGCCTGACCACCTGCATCCCATCCCTGGACCCACACTGTAGAAAACGAAAACGAATCCCCAAAGTTGTCCTCTGACTTCTGCATGTACACACACATACACACACACACTACACCACACACACACACAAACATACTACACACACTACACCACACACACATACCACACCACATATACACACACCACACACACATTACAAACACGACAAACACCACACCACACCACACAAACACCACACACCACATACACCACACACACTACACCACACCACACACACACATACACCACACACAAACACACACACACTACACACACTACACCATACACACACACCACACACACATTACAAACACCACACACACCACACCACACACACCACACACACACCACACACATACACACAACACACATGCACCACATACCACATAGATACACAACACACAACACACACAACACACATACACCACACCACACACCACACACACACCACACCACACCACACACACTACACACATGTACACCACACCACACATACACATTACATTACACATACCACATACCACACACACACACCACACACCACACATACACCACACACACCACACACACATCACACACACCACACACACACAAACTGCACATCACACACATGTACCACACACCACACGTACACCACACTATACACACACTACACATCACACACATGCACCACACTACACACACCAAACACATACCACACACCACACACACACCACACACACACACTACACACCACACACACACTACACACCACACACACACTACACATCACACATACACACTACATCACACACACACACATACACACACACAAACCAAAAGTGTAATTAGAAAATTTAATAGAAGAAAATCTTTATCATTTACACCTCAGACAGGAGGTTGGTGTCTAGAATATACAAATAAAACGTAAAAACTAAACGCAAAGAACCCAACTGTCCATTAATAAATGGGCTGCCAAAAGGAACAGATAGTTCTCAAAAGAAAAACCCAATGACCAATAAATATTTTTAAAGGGAAGTGCAAATTAAAACCACTCTGAAACTCCATCTCACTCAGAACACTGTCTCCAAGGAAACAAGAACAAACAGTTGCTGAAAAGGTTGCTGAGAAAGACAAACCCTGTGTACTGTTGCTGGTGGGAGCACAAGCCAGCACAGTCAGTATGGAAGTCAGTGTGGACGCTTCTCAAAAACTAAAACAAGACGCTCTTATGACCCGGCTCTACAGCCACTCCCAGACACACACCCGAAGTACTCTGGATCCTACCGCACAAATACGTACACTTGCACGTTCATTGCTGCTCTATTTGCAATTACAAAGAAATGCAACTATCAACAGATAAATGATAGTGAAAATATGGTGTGTGTGTGTGTGTGTGTGTGTGTGTGTGTGTGTGTGAAAAACAGAATGAGATACACAGAGTTTGAAGAATATTTATCATCTGGCTCTTTACAGAAAAGTGTGTGGTCCCTGATCTAGACTCCTGGCACTTGTGTGATCTAGACTCTGGCACTTGTGTGATCTAGACTCCTGGCACTTGTGATGTGATAAGCCCAGGTAGGGAGGGAAGGGGTGTGCATGGCACTAGCGTTGAGAGTGGCCTCGGTGGGGAATGATTTGCAAAGTGAAGGCTGGGGTCCCACATCCGTCTCACATTTGCTGTGTGAACTGAGGTGGGCTCCCTAACTTTC
>NW_024429197.1:40363664-40423664 GCF_017639785.1 Mesocricetus auratus
GTCCACACAGAAGCCTGTAAAAGCAGACTCCGGGGCACCTTCTAGACTCTGGCATTTAGCTCCCCAACCTCACAGGCTGTTTCCCTCACAGCCTGCTTGTCTGCTTCTACCTACTTTTGGAACATTGAGAGACATCTCCCATCTCTCTCACATCCCCTACCTTCCCAAGAATTTTCAAGTCTAAAATACTACACATTATCACACCCTAATTGCAGTGACAAAAACTAATGTATCCCACTGACAATGGACTCAAACCAGAAAGGATGAAGACAGTTCTGGTTCGGCATGGCTATTAAACACCCTATAGTCTATATAAAAATATGCCAAGTTGAGGTTTAACAGTAATAAAATAGTATGGGTATTGCTTTCAATCCTGGCTGAATGAGCAATGCCCCCTGATTGGGTAATTGACAAACTACATACTGTAACACACTCCAGAATAGCCCTGTGCTTTCATTATGCTGAACAATAGGTTAACTAGATAACTCTGCACTTGGCAAGATTACTTTCCACCGACTCCGAGCATCTCCTTTTCTCCATGAGCTATTCCCTGTGATATTTCTGTGCTCCTCTCCCAAGCAGCGCGCTTGGAACACCAGTTACAAGCTAGCTCAGTGGTGCTCAGCTTCGCTCTTTTACCTCCCCCCAGGGTCAATTGCCTCTGGGAGGGAACCACTATAGATTAACAGGAAAATATACTGCCTGATTCATAGCAGACAGAGGCCTTCCAATGCTCGCTAGCTCCACTGAGACTGCCGCTCTTTCAGTCTCCACCCTGTCTGCAATTAGTAAATAATTCTCTGCTCAGAAACAGTCTTTTTGAGAAAAGATACAAAGATATAGCTTTAATGACACGTACTCTTTCTGTTGTTGTTGTTTAATACTTAAAGGTTGGAACACACTGGCTGGTGGACTCAGGCATTTAAAGTCAAGTTAAGAATTTCCATCGCCTGTTTTCTGCTTCTCATCATCATGAATCAACAAGGTTTGCAGTCCCTTAAACAAAGCTCGCAGGCATCACTGCCACTGCCTGCGTGGTCTGGAGGTAATGCCTGCTCACTTAATACTGGACATCCATAGATTTATAACAAAACGATATAACTATTGTCATTGGAACTGCACTGAGTTATACCGACATGGTTTTCTGTTCCACGAGCCACTCCCCATTCGCACCGTAACTCAACCCCTAAGTGACAATAATACTATCTATGAAATTTATATTCATGATTATAAATTAATTCTTTCTTTGTTCCAGACCACCAGTAGCATGGGCTTGTAATTTCCAAACAGCATTTATGGCATTAACTTGGGAATACTATCCATCAAGCCCGAAGACAAATGTGGAAGACAATAGTCCTGCCTGCCGCTGGCACAGCAGCAGTTAGTTGGGGAAAGGGGGAAAGGGGTCTGAGCAGAGAAGCGGAGGTGAGTGGCCTCTGCAGTCGGCCTCAGGAACGGACAAGAGACTGCACAAACGACATTTCCCTTAAAAAATCCCCTTTACCGGTCACTTTCGCGGAGCAGCGATGGTCCTGTTAATTATGAGATTTACTGTTTATGCAGACCCCGCTACTCTCTAAACACCCCATTATCTCCTGCCCATAACCTGCCGAGGCATATGTGACTTTATGATTGCACTGATTAAAAAGATGCTGGTGGGGGCCGGGAGAAGGGAGAGCTTGTGCGTGCTGGAGAGATGTCTCAGTGGTGAGGAGCACTAGCTGCTCTTCCAGAGGATCCAGGTTCAATTCCCAGCACTCACGGTGACAGAAATCTGTGCCCCCGGTCCCAAGGGTTCTGACGCCCTCTTCTGGCCTTTAAGGGTACTGCCACACAAGTAGTATGCAGGCAAAACATCCACGTATAAAATAAGTAAAGATTTGTTTTGTTGTTTTTGTTTTAGACCCTGGAACAAGGAGGTTGAGTGACCTGCTGAATCGTGGAACTAGTAATTTTAATCCACATCCATCCATTTTTAGAATGCACAGAGGTAATGGAGACACAGGTTTTCTAGAGTGGTTTTCACCAGCACAGCCGACAAAATCCACTTTGGTTTGTTTCTAATGAAATATAATCATAGTAAATAGATAGGATTAGTTGGGCCATTGAAAAAATGTCAACAAGGGGAGCTTAAGAGAGTGAGATTTATGGGCTTTGACCCCCCCCTAAGGCTAAACCCACCCAAGTTCCAAACCTGAGACTTCACCTTCCTAGGAAGTCACTTAGCCTGCATGGAGATTGCCAGACAGGGAGGAGCCAGGAAGAGCTGGTACACACTGAACCTAAATGTGGCTCTGGTACAGGTACATGCTCACACAGATGCACGTGTATACAAATTAACACGTGTCCCCACTGCACACAGGTGGGCTCCTCCATGAAAACTCGACCACTTGAACATTCCATTATTGTGCCCAGACCTGGATGGGATCCTGTTAGGGGTGGGCAGACAAAGGAGGGGGGAATCCTGTGCAGGGTGTCCCCTCCTTTCCTCGGGAGAGGGGCTCTCCTGTGCACACAAGTTTTCCTTCCCCTCCTCTCTGCCAGCCAGAACATCTAAAGCAAAGCCCCAGGACCCAGTCATCTTCAGGCTGTCAAATGTAATCCACAGGATTATGAGATGAATGGCTGGGTTGCTCCTTTGGAAACAGCAAGGGCTGAAGAGG
The DNA here is from genome assembly GCF_017639785.1 of Mesocricetus auratus. Taxonomy (NCBI): domain Eukaryota; kingdom Metazoa; phylum Chordata; class Mammalia; order Rodentia; family Cricetidae; genus Mesocricetus; species Mesocricetus auratus. Next base: position 40,366,328 of record NW_024429197.1, read on the forward strand.
CAGGAGTGTTTAAGATGTCAGGTAGACACAAGTACCCGACTCAACCCTAGTAAAGCTGTTCGTGGCCAGTTCCCACCAGTTTCTAGCAAAGCCTCATTGTTTGCAATGTGGGGTCAGTCTTTCACGTCATGGCTTAACGGTCCCTACCCTGCGGTCTGTTTGGTTAGTTCATACATTCCTGGTGTGGGTACATCATGGCTGTATTCACAGGTGAGACACTCAGGCTTCAAGGTGGATTCCTGGAGGTTCCCCACCAAGAGAATTGATGCTCAGACTCCAAGACCTGTTCCCATCTGGTGGCTTGGCAACAACAGACACTCTGAGCTTGCTGAAGCCAGAGTGTGAGAAGATGTAGCTGCTGAAAAATGTATGTTCTGGAACCAACTTCCTGGGCTCGATTCTAGTTTTGTCATTAGTAGTCGTGTGTACCTGGAAAATCTGCCTGCGCCTAAATTCCCCTTCCTTGCCTGTAAAGCGTGTGTCCGTTCCATACAGTTGTGGTGAAAATTAAATGTACACACTAACCTTCGTAAGGCATTCAAAGCAAACAGAGACCGCAGTGAATACTCAATAAATGAGCCAGCACCGTGGTGTCTGGCGCCTGAGACTTAGCCCTGTCATCCATCTGCCCTACAAACCCTCTACTCCTCTTCCTTCACATTATCAAATAACTCTCTCTCCTGCCCACCACATCCCAAAGATGGAGTTCTTTCCTTCTCTCCTGCCACACCTACTGTCCACAGTCTTCTCACAGGAGTAGACTTCCAGCTTCTCCCTTTGCCCTCTGGTTTCTGCCACATTTACTCATATGTATATATTGTATGGTACTGGGCACAATGTATATTATACAGACATGCTGTATACATGTACATGATCTTCTGCATAACGATCCTCTGTAAGCACAATATCACATATAGTGATTTACAGAGGTGCCTTCTGGCTATGTCCTGCATCGGGTCCTGGATTTCTTCTCTGTTCTACACTTCCTAACTTGGTGAGTGTGTTCAGTAAATGAGATGGGTTTGTAGGCCAGCGTCTACTCACAAAGACACATGAAATGCAAAGCCTGATTGCTCCCCTTCCTGCCCAGCTGAAGAGTGCTTCATTTCATTCTCGCCTGGGATTTGCTTAGCTGTCTGTTTGAGAGGTCTTGCGGCAGCCTGGCTCCTCCTGCACTTGTCCAGCCCTGCTCCGTGCCCAGTCCTCAGCAGGCCCCTCCTCTGGGCTCCTCCTTCAAGCCCTACCCATCAAGGAACTGGCTCTCTTCCTTGCCTGCTTCTCCTAGATCGTATTTTCTTCTTGTTGCTTTTCACTTTCTTCCGGTTAGAAAGGTTTCAATGAGAGTCTTTGCCAATCTGCTTTTCCGTACTCCTCCTTGGACTTTGGCCTCAGCCTTTCTTCCTGGATCTTCTGCTATGCTTAGGAGACATTTGTACATGCATACGTACACACATACAAATAACATGTGTACACATACACACACACACACAGAGACACACGTGTTTTCATGTGATCTGCCAGCAAGTGACCTTATCCATTATTACCAAAACTAGGACGTTCCTGAATATGAAAGGGTGCAGAAGCTCTCAGAAGCTCTCAGAACAGCAGGTATCAACCACATTGTCCCAGGGAAACCCTTGCTAGCAGGCTGGGCGGCTCTTGGCTCCTTCTGGGCTTTCCCTTACCTTCCCCCCCAGTCTCCACAACTATGCTTGTCCTCTTCTCACTCCTTCTCAAGCCCCAGCACTTGCCCTCAGGTCCCTCACATCCCCCCTACACTTCCCTCCCTACTTTCTACACCTGACCCTTCAGGACTGTTACCCCCCACCCCATGTGCCCCAGAGCCACCAGCTCCTCTCGGACTTCTGCTCTTGGCTCCTCTAATCTCAGCTGTTTCCCTGGATTTCATCTCCATTCTACCTTGGATTTCATCTCCATTCTACCTGTGTGTTTATTTCTGAGTGTCCATCAAATACTCTTAAATAGCCTCAGGGTCGCATGTGTCCCACTCACCTCTGAACACAGGTCTGCATGTGGGACAGGCTAGGCAATGCCCAGCAGGCCTTTGTGACATGCTTCTGCCCCGCTGATCAGCCGGAAAGTTTAACTGAGCTCCAGTTGTGTGGCTGGCTCTGTGTGGGACTTGGGAAATACTTGAGATGAAAGGTCAGTAGCCGGTGATAAACAGCCTCACTGGAGAATGACTTGGAAAACAACACGGGAGCCTGGCACATGGAAGGATGTCAGGATTGGGGCATGGGAAGGAAGGAGACTCACTCACCAGAGGCTCCAACTCGGAAGGAAAGGGAAGGCAGAGGTAACAGTACACGCCAAGCTTGGAGGAGAGGTAAGAGGCGGGGAGTGGCTGGCATGTGTAGAGTGGGATTGGAAACAGCAGAGCCCAGAGAAAGGGGAGGCTTGGGTCACGGTCTCCCATCATGCTCTCCTTCCTTAGGCCCTCTCTCCAGTAAATGGAGCTTCACTTTCTGGTGCCCACCCCCTCCCCCGTCCTGCCACTCTTGACTGTCACCTCTTCAATCCAGGAGTAGCCTCCTAAAAGTTCTGTGACGCAGAACCTCTTGTCCTCAGTGTCACGGTCTTGGGGAACGGCTCACTGCCTTGCAAAGCTCCAGGACTATGTGTTTACGGAAAGACCCCTGCCCCTGACAGAGACAGCTCGTGCAGCTGTAGAGAATGTGGTAAGGACACTGGGGACTGGAGGGCCACTGCCAGAGGGCAGAGGATGCTCTCTTCCACAGCTGTGATTCTGTTTTGGAACAGCAGAGGCAAGCAGTGGAGTCAACTGGCCTCCTCAGCTGGCTTTCCTCTCAGAGGGGCTGAGTACAAAGGAGCACGGAGGCTGTGCCCACTACCCCCACTGTTGGTGACCCGGGAACCCGGACCCCCTTCCAGCAGGGAAGGATGATGCCACCACGTGACAAAAGGGCCATCTACAGCACAAGATCTCCTGGAAGAGCATGGAGAGCTGGACCACTGTGCATTCATCCTCCTGTGGTCCATTAGGATGGCTCTTCTGTGTCAAAGTCTGTGCTCTGGACCAGGTCTAGCCAGCAATGTGATATCAGACTCCAGTTGTCCTGGAGACCATTGATGTCTGCTGTCCTTGCTACTGGGATGAACCAGGCCATTTACCCAGAGAGGTTCAGGAGGACAGTTGTCTAGATTCTGTGAGAGCTGTTCTATAGAGTAACTAGACCAGCTCTAGTGCTAGCCTTGACACCCCGCTAGCTCATGGACTTTCTTTTCCCTTTTCTAAAGTTTTACTTCATGCTGAAATGTTTAAAGGGCATTTCATTGAAATATTTCTGGGGTGCATTGTATTTCAGCATATGCATGCAGTGTGAACCAACCAAATTAGAGTAAGTAGCGTTTCAATCACTTCAAATGTTTACCTTTTCTTTGTATTGAGGACATCCCAAGTCCTCTCTTCTTGTTACTTTGAAATATGTAACAAATTCCTACTATGCCAGTCACCCTGTCACTGTGTGATAGGACACCTGCCCCTCCTCCAGCTGTCACTTTGACACACGTGCTTTCCACTCCCCGTGACAGGCCAGGGCCTGAGAAACAGGGCAAGCTGCCAAAGCCGACTCCATCTGGCTGTGCCTCCTACCCAGGGAGTGGCACCTCCCCCTCCCCCTGAAGGGGAGAAACATTGTGGGTGTGCCACATGAGGGGACCCCACCTTTGGCAGAATGCGTCCCTGAACTTCCACAGCCACAGGTGCCCCCCACTCTGTCCAGTCTGATGTGACAGGAGGAAAGGGGAACTCACTGTGGGAGGAGTCCCGGGGGGGTGGGCCCAGCCACTTTCATCTCCACGGGTGGTAAAACCAGGGTGGTTGCCCCTCCTCAGTGGCATCATGAGACACAGACATGCGAACTATACTCCAAGCTCTCTCTATAAGGCCCCAGTGGCAGCACCAAGATTCGGAGTGCAGATGGGTCTTTTTGAGGGCATGGGGAGCGGTAGTGCTTGTGTTAAAGCGTGGCGTCTTGGGACTTAGCTCAAATGTAATTCACAGGCCAGTGTGAGACCGACGAGTCCACATTTCAGCCCACAGCTTGATGATTCTCTGACAGAGGAGAGCTGTGCCCTGGCCTAGGCCTGAGGGTGGCAAGGATGGGAGGGAGGGAAGTTCGAAGGGAGGATCTGGAGACCCTCCCCCCAGGACTCCCTCAAGACTTTCTCTGGTTTTGTACATTGGGGTTTTAAGTAAGACTTTTGTCTGAAGGAGAATTCCACAACGCAAGCATTAAAAATTAAAACTGCAAAGATCCCAGTGCACAGGCGCATGTGAGACACTCTGAGGAGGTCACAGTCGCTCCCAGGAGGACAGCAATTTTAGTGAAGCCTTGGCCATCCCAAGCCCTCTGGGAAGGAACTGTTCTTCAGAGCCTCATTTTCTGGATAGCATTGAAACTTTTTAGTAAATGTTAATCGTTTTGTGGGGAATATGTTACACTCTTTCCTGTCTTTTAAAAACGAGAGTTAGGAACATAATTAAACCGTTGTTTGAAAACTCAGAGTCACCTATTAGATTCCGTGTCGCCATCCCAAAGGTCGTGAGGCCAGCCCAGAGGTCAGCCATGCCAAGCATGCTTGGTGAGCAGACCCATCACATTCTGCTCCCTCTCTCCCTCAGGCCGCCACTTACGGACTGTGAAGGGAACCCGGCCATTGTGGTGAAAACGGAGGTGACAACCAGGAGGGTGAGCCCCAGCCTCTGCCAGCCAGCCGAGAGCCATGGACCCCAGAGGGAGCTGCTCTTACCTGTCTTTTCCTTCTGGGAAGTAAGGGGTTAGCTCAAGCCATCCCCGGGAGGGCATTGATGTGTGCTGGTTGCATAAGCAGAGAGCCAGTGCCTGCCAAAGTGCTCAGATGCCACCAGTGCTGACCACTAAGGGGAGAGGGAGCCCTAAGCCACCTTCTCCCCGTAAGGGAACCCCCGAGAGTGGAATTTTCTGTAAAATACTGGATTTTGAAATGTGTACAATATGGTGGGGCGGGGCGCTCACATTTTCCCACACTCCCTCTTTCTGTGCAGGAAGCCTCCTGGCTGGCAGAGACTAGAGTGAGAATCAGCCCATCTCCCTTTACTTGGGGTTAGGGTAATGGGTACAAACTAAGGTGCAGCAATCTGAGTTAAACAAACAAACAAACAAAAGTTTGGGAAGGAAATGAGGCAGAGGCACTCCCTGCAAACTGTGGGAAAGCAGCCTGGTGGAATCCACTTGCTGGCACTGGTGGCTCCCACTAGACCAGGGAGAAGCAGCTGCGTGGGTAGACGGGCCTCAGGCCACCAGCTGCCAGGGAGAGACAGCTAAAGGGCCTGGAACACCCACTGGCTCCTCCTTTTCAGAGGCCTCTCTGTCCCCTACCTCCCAGGGAGTCCTCGGCCTTCTCGCTTCCAGAGAGAAACCAAGGCTCTGGCCTTCCTGCCTGAACACAGTCTCCAGGTTTCTCCTCAGAGAGGACCAGGCTCACACTATCCTGTTTCCCAGAGGAGACAGCTCTTGTCAGTGGGGTCTTGCCAGGCCTGTTGGCTCCCAGGCCCCCTGTGGCCTCTCTTCATCCCTTTCAGCCTGTTCCAAACCGAGCAGCTGGGGACTTCAGTCCAAGGGTCATATTTCCAACCCTGTTTCTCTGGAACTGCCCACACTGAATTTTGTTCCCTATGTGGTATGTGAGTGGAGAGGACTTACGGGTGTTTGATACAGCAAGGAGCATGTGAAATAATAGCCACGGTTTACCATGGACCTACTAAGTGCCAAAGAGCAGCAGACATGACCATTCCCATTTTATAGATGAGGTAACTGAGGCTCTTAAAGTCCAGTTCACTTCCCCAGGTTCCCACAAGAGAGCATTAAGTAATGGAGAGGAGGGCACTCCTGTGCACAGACCCCCTCAGTGAGCAATCCCATGGGTGGGTAACAATACCATCCTGCCTCCTAGTGGCCAGGCCACTGGCTCAGCTCACTACAGGGCAGGGAGGCCTCTCCCCTCTCCTGTCATCCCAGGGGCCAGACAGCTGATTATTTCAAGAAATGGCCTTGACCAGCCACTCTGGGGCACTGAGGTCTCGGAGCAAATGGAAGCAGCTGGCTCCCATTCTCAGACCTTGTCACCTCTCACCCAAGGAGTGGCTTGGACAGAGCCAGGGGCACACCCCTCACCCACGCTGACCAGGTGGAACACGATGCTTGTTGACTCCTGCCTGGTCAGGGGCAACTGTGGCCCTCACCCTACAACCCTGGCTCCCCCGGTGGCGACTGGCCACAACCACCATTCCTGATCGTTCAGCTCTGCAGATGCAGCATGGAAACTGTTTGTATTTGGGAAGTGGCCCCAGGGACAATGTAGTGATTCGCACAGCTTATCACCTGGAACCACTTCCTTTAATTTTGTAAGTCAAGGGAGATGCAGATGGCAGAGCCCTTCAACCTGGCAATCCCTTCCCAGTCCTGCCAAATTTTGATTGTTCATTGGAATTTGCAGGCGAATACTAACACACACAAGTAGGTGCACTAACCCATGACTCTCCCAGTCCTAGACACCGACACCCTTCCTCTAAGAGTGCTCATAGCTCATGCTTGTCATGACAACTAGCTAAACAAAGGTTTGTCTCTCCTTCGCCTGCAAAAAGCACGTTTCCCTGTTCCGGGACTGTGTGTCGTCAGGTGTTGCAAGACTCAACAGGAGCTCTTCCAGCCCTGGTGGCTTTGAGTGGCAGGGACATCCTCTGCTGGGAGTGAGGAATTCTCATGTGGTCCTGGCCCCTGCCATCACTGCTTCTAGAATGATCTCAGAAACACAGGAATCCTGATTCAAAACCGAAAGTGTGAACACTAGCTGCTGCACCCTACACCATGAATTTACATATCCGTTTTCACCGCAACTCTTATATTGCTTAAATGTAGAAAACAACTATTTGTGACACTCTTAGATCTTTTATCTAAGAATCATATTTAATCTAATATACTTAAATATGCACTGTTCCCTCCAACCTTGATGACACCGGGCATGCGTTGAGATCCCAGCAAGCCTTGCCTTTCTAGGGGTGGACCTCCACCTTCCCTCCCCGCCTTGCAGCTCAGGTTCCTATTGAGAAAACCAAACAATTCATTATCGTGGAAGCCTGCGCCTGTGTCTACACATAAAATTAAGAAAGAATCAATAAAATGTGACACAAGTAACTTCTGATTCCAGCAGGTGCTGTAGGTCATAGGTAGAGATCAAAACCATCACGTCCTTTAATATTTTATTAGACTAGACAGATGGCCCCCTTCCTAAAAATTGGTATTCTGATAACATTATCAAGAGCTACATGGAAAAATGTTTTGTGCCTAAGGGACCACAAATAAATACATGCTTAAGTGCAACTAAAGAAATTTAATTATGTGTATGAACATTTATACTAAATGGTTTCTCCGGGAAGCCAATGGGAAATTACAGCTAACAAGTGCACCAGAATAAGGTCTGTTGTTGAGGGTTATTAGCCTAATCACATAATCCAATTCCACTTCCAACCACAGTCCTGTCATTTGTCCAAGTCAAAATAAAACCATTGTCAAACCTTAATGAAACCAGAACCGGGGGAGGGAATCGAGGACAAAGTCTTTCTTTTTAAAAACAGGCTTCTAACCTAACTTTTCTCCTAGTTCCAAAAACAGTTCAAAGATCTGAACTGTCTTTTAAAAAAAAGGGGGGAGGGAGCGCCTGGGACTTCAATCCACAGATATTTTTCTTTACAAAAGTCACCAATAAAAGGGGAAGTAAACAGATTGGTTTTGCTCTCAAAATTTGGCGAGGCAAACTTGTTCCAAGGCTGAGGTGTTTCTCGCCAGCTTTAAACCCAAGGTGCATTTTTATAGCCAAGAACCAGGGCCCTGAAACGGAGTAACGGAAACGCTGACCTAGCCTTCGCTCAGCAGCACGGACGGCGCCGCTGTAATTTATGGAGAACACATTTTGGTTTTGTCAGGTTTTTAAACAGAGACTGTTATAAATTTGAAGAAGCACTGTCCTGTTAGGTCTTCAAGCAGCATGTGTTAGTGTTGTTAAGCGTCCATCCTCCGTGTAGAGCGGCGTTCCTGTCTGAAGCCTCATTGCAATGGCAGTTCACCCCATCAGCGAGAGAGAATGCCAAGCCCAGATTTGTTCTGAAAACGGCGTTCACTGATGGAATGCATCACAGCCATTGTCACCATGATGGTGACCAGCTGCAAGGCACTGGCAAAGGCACCCATCTTTGAGCAGAGTTCTCCTCATGCTTTCCTTGGGAAGCAGAAGGTATATAACAGGGTTATTGGGGACACTGAGAGGCGGATCTCATTCTAGCCAACGGGAACGGAATGCTGCCCTCTAGAATCTCTGGTTTTGTAGAAAGGTTGTTTTGCTTTGTTTTTACTCATGTGTGTGTATATATGTGTGCATGCACATTTTCAGGTGTCCTTGGAAAACAGAAGAAGGCATCAGATTTCCTTGGAGCTACTTACAGGAGGTTGAGAGCCATCCAACATGGGTGCTGGAACTGAACTCAGTCCTCTGGGAAGGTGACCAGTGCCGTTAACCCCTGAGAGCCCTCTCTGTCCCTCATGCAAGATTTTGTTTAGAGTTTTGGCTATGAACGTTATGCATTCCCAAGAACACAACCTTATTAGCAATAGGGAGAGAAGCCTTGACAATTACTCACACAGCAGCCAGCAAGGAGCTCCTTCTGCTCTTTTGTGGAGACTGTTGGATGGGGAAGAAGTAGAGAGGGGTTCGTCAGGGTCTAGGGACAAACACAGATCACCTCTTCACATGGGATTGATTTCTGTAGGGGAAGGAATAGGTTAGTGGGGAATCCTGAAATCCAAGCCATCAACCACTCTTCTATGCTCCTGGCTAATGCTTGCCCATTGTAAAGAGGGTGACTTGTGAGTCTCATGAAGGAGCTCTTCATGATGACTTCCCATGCCCATTATGGGCTTTTGAATGCTCTTGTTTTCTGAAGCAGTTGTCATTATTGCAAAATAGACAGTATGATCAACATAGAGATCTGGAACTTGGACTTCTGTTTCCCCTATCATTTCTTAAACTGAAGCCCTGGGATTTGAACTCAGAGATCCACATCATGATGTTGGTATGGCAGACCCTGGTAAGGAGCAAGGCCAAGGATCAACTGGTCAGTAAGAGGAGCATAAAGAAGGGTAGAGGGAGAAGGAAGAGAACACTATGAAAAAATTAGCCCAACTATGACATGAATTGTGATGTGTCCATGCCACATAAGAAAGGTGACCATAGAAGTCATGATTCTAGCTAACATTTATGGTACACTCACAGGGCTGTGAATCCTTGATTTCACTCTTGTATTGGATGAGGAACTAAGCCTTCACCAAGGGCAGTTTTCCAAGGTAAGCTTCATTTCTAGGACAGCTCTACTCTATATCATGCTGTGGATTAGTTATCAGCAGTGTTCTATCTGTGCCCATAGTGTTGAGTCATCATGGCCAGGCAGGGTCACACCACCAGAATTTGGACTCCTACAGTTTGACACCATTATGTTGCATATTTGCTACAAAATTTTGTGTGTGGGGGTGGGGAAATAGAGAGCAAAATTGAATGTGTATATCATTGTGATTGTGTAGGCAGAAGGAAGCATGAATATGATTAGGTACAGACAGGATTCTAAAAAGAATTCTTTCTACTTTATATGTTTTCTAAATTTTCTTCAGCTCTAATATATGACTTTTCTAATGAAAATAATGTTTTAAAAATTTAGCCATAAACCTGTAGTATTTTATAGACTCTATCAGAAAGTCAATTCAATGAAGCCAAAAATAAATGAAGAAGGAAGAGAAGAAAATCCCTTGAGCAAGAGTCATGAAACCAGAGACAGGAATCTGTGACTACTCTACCTGGCCTGATGTCCCTCTGAGCTCAAACGCCATGTCCTTGAACCTCAAAAGGGTCAACTCTGAGGAAGAACACTTGCCAATGGCCACCAAAGAGAGATTCCAATCACGAAAGACATTTTATACAACTGGAGTGATTTTAAAACAGGTAGAACTTAGATGATACAGAGGCCTAGGGTGTGCTGGTCATGAAGGAAAACTGACCAGAAGATAATGTACTTCAGGTCAAAATGAGAAAATATGTAAAGATAAAAGATTGCTTGGAAGGTGTGTACTTTATAACAAATGAAAGAAAAAAGCTGTAATTACAAGGAAGTGCACATTAATACATTGCAAGTTGGTGAGGGCAACTTCTCTTTTGGTCTGCAGCACTGCTAAATTAAACATGGGGCAGTTGCTAATATTTGCATCAAACAAAAATTCTAAGGAAAAATGTCAACAAACTGTCAAAATTCCACTTAATAAGTAAAAGCGCCAATGGGCAGTATGGCAGTTTCATTCACATGCCTGTGAGCTACCTGGGGCAACCCAGCATCATTTAAATACACAGGGATTGAGTTATATACACATAATTAACTGCAACTCAAGTAAAGGAGAAAACTATCCAAATCTGCATTCATCTTTATTGGCTTTTCCACTGGTCATAAGCAATTAGTAATCAGATAACAGTCATCACACTAAGTATCACTTCACGTAAGACCTCTCTCTAAACAATCCAATTGAAATCCAGGTGATCTATCCAGGGGCTGTGGCTCTCAAATGGGCCATTTTATAACCTAGGCACAGGTTAATCATCCTTAGCCTCCTTGGTGGGCCTTACCCAAGCTGCTGCTTACTGCTGACTTCCCAGCAGCCCCTGTTTTATGGTTAGTTAATTATTCTTTACTAACATTAATGTACTCTGAAACTGGGACCATCAAATAATATACTGAAAGAGATGTCAGTTCTCTTTTATTGTTGTTGAACTGTTTTTTTCCCACACTTAGAACAATTTTTGAGGGGAAGGAGAGGGAGCTGGGATTGACATGTGAAACAAGCTTATTTCTAATTTAAGTAAAAAAGAATTGTTATAAGCATTTGTAAAATATGTTAACATGTATAGGAGCAGTTAACCCAAATGATACAGTCTTATCTCCATAGAATTAAAAAAATCATAATGGGTTTTTTGAGAGAACCTGAAACATTTATTATTTTTTAATTATTTAACCCGAGGGCTGTATATAATTGAGACCTCACATATAACAATCTAGAGTTTTGGGTAGTGTTTGGGATTATATCTGATTTTCAAAGGTATTTTTTAAGCTGTTAACCCTCACTACTATCATAACTTTAATGAAAAACAGACTCATGTATTTCCTCAATTAGTGATGAAAACAATATACTTGGGTATATATGTTCAGTTCCTAAGTTAAAAAATAAATAACTAGCTACTTTAGATGTCCATTAAATTCTTAATGGAGGTGATGATAAAAAAACAATTTTTGTTCAGAAGAACCCTGATGAATACATAAATTCTATCCATTTACTTTACCTAGAGCTTTTCCTGAATGTCCAAGGGGATTAAAATTAACCTCTAAAATATACAGTCCATTGCTATAGAAGAAAATCTAGTAAATCAGGAAATCAAAGAGGGTATGGGACTGACAAAACATTAACCAAGAGTTTAACATGAGTCCACACCCTCCAGGAATTCGTGCACACTTACTGAAGTGAAGCTCTTTGTCAGTCTACCTCTGAACTCCTAGGACAAATGCAGTCAGGGAAATAGGATTGATCATTAACTGATATATCAAATATACACCTTAGACAAAAAGATGCTGAATTGTAATTACTGAGCAGGAGGTCTCAAAAGCAAACAAAAAAGTCCCTAGAGTTTTCTCATTGGAAAACATACCACCCAGCCTCACCAACAAACTTTAAGGGAGATCAAGGTCAAACTGTAGATGAAGAGAATGCAACTGAACTCGAGACTTCCCTGAGTTGCTAAGTCCTGCCCACCCCACTTTGCTTTCCCACCAGAACTCCTGTCTCTAATAGAGCCCAATAGAACACTGCACCACCCAGCTGTCTGAGCCCCTGAAGATGACCACGTGACTAAGTGGTCTCTCTGGGTGAAGGCTGAAGCTCCACTGGTCCTCAGGACACAGATATGTGGGTGGCCGGTGTGTCTGGAGAAAGACTCCAAACAATATTCTAGAAAAACCCTAAACTCCATGCATAAAAGAGAGATTATTATCTCTTTTGTTTCACCCATAGCTCCTTAAACTTTGGGTCACGGCCCCGTAATGAATGAGATGATCCTCTAGAATTCGGCAACAGCAAAAGGTTTTCTAAAGGTGTGTGAACAATAATAAGGCTCTCGATGAATCTCAGGAGTTTCAGTAGCTGTGACCCTGTGGGATCATGTGACCTTACCATGACCTTGGTCCTGAGTCCGCATGTGAACTTTATGCTGTGCAAACCTCTGCAGTCAACAATGCCTGATACACTTTGGTTCAGATCTGATGCTATTTCATGGTAAGGGCAGTGGTGTTCCCGTTGACAGAGACTACTCTTACCAAAACATGATAGTTTAATCAAATAAGACCAAGGCTTAAAGAAAATCTCCTACCATCATTTCTCAGCTTCTGAGTATCAAATTAGTATGTCTTTGGACTGCTTTATGTTAGAATGTTTGAATTTTAAAAGTCTGCTTGGTTACTGGCTTGAGTTTCTTCGTTAAAAAATGTTAAATTAATTTTGACGTGGGATCCAGACAGCATTTCCAACCTTTTGTGAGACGGCCCCTTTGTACTCTGTGTTCCTGAAAAGTGGCAATCTCAGCACTGACAATTGCAAAAGCTGAATATTGATCAACTCTGGAAAACATTAAAGATTCCCCATGCCCTACAGTATCAAATTTTCAATCCAGATTCCATTCTTTATTTAAAAGTAACCCAGCAGATCTATCTTGTTAGAATACAAATTTGTGTCCATCTTTAATAAATGGCATAAGTGCATGTATGGCAAAGTTTTGTTTCACAATAAATTTCTTGGTGATTTATTATCAGCTTGCTTTTGATGTGTGTGCTTACTTCATGTGCCTCTTAACCCAGGATCCTCTGAAAGCCCAGTAGGGGCAGAGTTGAGAAATTTCGTGTTAGCTCACTGTCCTTAAGACCCACTGTTGTCAATGGCTGAACACAAATGTAGATCCAGGGCTGGAAAACCAGATTTAGACAACGAACACCCATCATTTTTGTTGGTCACAGATTAGGTCTGAACATAGTTTGTGTCCCTTGTGGTGTGTTGAAATTTCATCCTCATTGTGAAGTATTAAGAGGGCAGAAATTTAACCTGACCGTGGTGTTCAGACATGGGGCACAATCACGGTTAGATAAGGTCATCAGGACAGAGCCTTTGTGGCTGAATTCTGGTGGCTTTGTAAGGAAAAAGGCCACTGGAGAGACACACGTCGCCATACACACTCCCTGTCACTGCCTATGTCACTTCAGAATTTACACAGCAAGAAGTCTATAACCCAACGCTGCCGTGTGACTGAGGACTTCCAGAAGCACAAGCTACCATGAACGTCTTCTCTTTATAAAGAACAAAGACTCAGATATCTCATTATAGCAAGAGAAACTAACACAAACCATTGAAATAGTTCCTCAAAGGCAATTCCATTCAGAAAACAGATAAAAGCACAGCAGAAGCTGCGGTCCTCAAGTCCATCCTTCTTTCCCTTTGTTCTCACTCCCAATCTCACAAGAGTCGTGTGGAACTTCAGAAGGTTCCCAGGGATCCTGAGGACCTAGACCAAAAACCGGAATTATCTGAGTCGTGGTTAACTAGGCGCTCATAAGAAACACAAGTCTTTCTAGTATTGACCAGAGAAACCCACGGGTCTTCCCAAAGGGACATTTAAAGGCAACATTTAAGGGCAAAGGACAGGGTAGCGGGAACTGCAAAAGTGAGACAGTGCACCCAGCTACTCCATTCTCAGGTCTGGCTTAACCTAGGAGCAGTGGTTCTCAACCTATGGGTCGTGACCCCCTTGGGGTCACATATCAGATATTTACATTACTATTCACACTAGCAGCAGAATTACAGCTATGAAGTAGTAACAAAATAATTTTATGGTTGGGGGTCACCATAACATGAGGAACTAACTGTATTAAAGGGTCACAGCATTAGGAAGGTTGAGAACCACTGTAGGAAAGCCGTGCTAACTAGTTTTGTTCACTGTGACACAAACTAGAGTCCTTTGGGAAGAGGGAATCTCAACTGAGAAAATGTACACACACACACACACACACACACACACACACACACACACACACACACACACGCCTATGGGCAGCTTGTAGATCATTTTCTTGGTTGATAATTGGTTCGGGAAGGCCTAGCTCACTGGGATCGGTGCCATCTCTGGGCTGATAGCTCTGGCTATAAGAAAGTAGGTCAAAGGAGCCATGAGGAATAACTCAGAAAGCTCCATTCCCCCATGGCTTCGAAATCAGCCTCTGTCGTCCCGGATCCTGCCCTGTTTCTACCCTGACTTCCCTAGGCAATGGTGTGTGACCTGAAAGGTACAAGCTGAAATACCCCCCCCCCCCCCGCCTCGAGATGACTTTGGTCTGGTGGAAGTACTCCTAAGTAGTAGTTAAAGCTGACAACAGCAGAGCTGTTGGAGCAGAAGCTCATGTTCTCAAGCCCATTCCTTCTTCTTGGTCCTGTAGAAACCGCAACTCAGACAGGAGCCGGGCCTGAGCTTTCCCTCCTGATGGATCTCCTTCCATTGAGCTCTGCCTCAGCCACAGAGGGGACAGCTGCTCAGAAGCCCCCTCGGGCGAAGCTCCCAGGTACCTCCCCCACTGAAGATTCCCATCACACACTTGTTTGGCCTGCAAATAAATTGGCAACGCAGCTGAATTTAATCTTTTGATTCCCCCTCGAGAACAAATTTCTACAAGCCATTCCCATGTAGACAAAAAGATTTTGTCTCACTAAACCTGTTTATTGACCAAAACTGTCGCCTCTGCTCTGACCACTGACCTTATCTGAACATTCAAATCTATTACAGAGCGCAAGTTCAAATGATTTTGGTGCCCTCTGGAAGCCCTGTTTTCATAGTGAGCTGATTACCAATGACAATATTATAAGGGCTTTAATTGAGATTCTCCAAACAATTTGCATCCTGGATTTACAAACCTAATATATTACGAAGCGTGATGCTGCTGACGGTGGGGTTTTTGGTTGTTGGCTTTGTCTTGTGTCTTGTTTTGTTGTTTGTTTGTTTTATGGGTAAGTTGGTCATGCTTTACAAAAACTACCATTTCTCCAAGCCTTCCTCAAGTCAAATAATCCTTAACCTTAGTCTGAAAACAAACGCCATTCCCATTCCAATGCAAACCAAAGCTCTGAGAGTTCAGAGCTCCCAGAGCTCACCCACCCCCTTCAGAAACCCAGCACCCCAGCACCCTAGCACCCCATGCAAAAGAAGAGACCACACTCCCGCTGGAAGAATACAGGTTCTGATAGTTTGTGCGGCCTCGGGCAAGCTACCAACTTCTTCACCTGACCTCCCAGTAATCAAGAGAGGATAAAATAATTCTACGAACAACTCACAGAATTGATATTTGAACAGAATTAATTAGTTGATGTCAAAGGTTTAAGAAAATCAAAAGGAGTACCTGAAAATGTAAGCTGTCTTTAGTCAACAGATGTATTAAAAAAAAAACCCAGCTGAGTGAGACACCAATAGTATGAAGGCCTAGGACTTACTGTTACATATGCACCAGTGAACTGGGTGCTTCTACCAACCCTGTTTCATAGACGAGGTAAACAGAGGCTTGGAATCTTTACAACAGGAAATAAAAACACACCTCTGCTATTCTCAAAGACTGACAGTTCAGACACATGCAGAATTTATCGATTCCCAGCTCCACCCTTAAAACATTCCCCATCCCTGGCAAAGATGCAAGTAACCAGCTGTCTCCTCCAATGGCCTCAGTGCCTAGGTTGGTGGGGAGCCTAGACAGCCTTGGTTTCTCCTTGTCCTTGTCTGGAAACCAGAAACCTGGCTGACCTGTGCAAACATGGAAAAACCTTTTATCAGTGGGAACCTGTTCATTTCATCTGACTTTGTCTAACATTTGGTGACAGATATGACTGAAAAGCTAGCTCATGAGCAAGAAGACCTTGTAAGTTATAAGATAATAATAATAATAATAATAATAATAATAATAGCTTCTAAGGTAATAGAAGCTAGTGAGTTAGAGGAACTAGTCGAAGGGACTGCTGACCTCCCCCTTGCACTAACCGATACAGCCAGTGGCAGGAAGCAAAATGAATGAATGAATGAACACCTTTTTCTACATGTGCTTCGAGGGACCAGTTGTGCCGAGCAGTACAGGGCAGTTTTGCTCTCGGTTCTTGACTCTGGTAAAATGAAGTACGACCATTCCAAATCAGGTGTAAAGTCCAGCCCTGAAAGAAATGATCTGTCCGAGTGCTAATATTTCAGAATCTCTAAGTTGAAAACTCACTGCAGGTAATTTATAGCCCGGATTGGCTGAGTTCCCCTCCAAGACAGTGCATTTAATCAAAGTTAACTGGTGAAAATTATGAAGCCTCTTAATTGAGCTCTCCTACGGTGGGCTTTCAGGGCAGCTGTGTGAGCACCACAGAAAACAACAAAATGAATAAACCACGCTTTCCTCTGGTTCCATTTTCAAATACGACGTCTGGAATGAAGAGCTGGGATCTCCAGGCGGTGATCTTCATGCATAGTATAGTGTTTGTCCTGAATTTCATTGCTTTGAAAAAGAGGCATGAAAAGTCTTGATTTAGTTGGCATTTAATGTGATTTTTATAGAACTTCTGTGATATAATCAGTCGCAGTGGGAATCGGTGGGGAAACTTACAGAGCAGTAAACCCTTACCTATTGTTCTCTCTGTGCTCTGATTGGTTTGCTGGGTATACACAGCCGAAAACTCCCAGTTCACATACACCTACTCTATTTGTAGACACCCATAATGATTGAGTGTGGGCCAGCACCATCCCTTCTTCCAGCCAGGCAGCCAGTCAGGATGCAGGGAAGACAATAGGTATGTTGGAACAGCAACAAAGAATGTGTGGCTGTAAATCACCTTCCATTTCTGCATAGCTGGGAATAGTAACGCAAAAGCTATAGGCAAGTATATTAATGTCTCCTGCTCTCCATAAATGAAGAGCTGTGCACAGCAATGCACTCTTGATTGTTATTCCAAGATAGCTTTTTCAGCATTAGATTCTCTGCTTTATTTTTTAAAGCAAAATATGTATTTTGCTCTTATTTAGAAGCAATGTCTCCCCTTTTGTTGGAACCCATAAGCGTCTCTTTCCAGCAGATCAACACATTATCTTTGCTACATGGTGATTGACTGGTGATGTGTTCAGAACTCAGAGGTCCACAGTTTCTGGAGCCCCTAATGATGTCAGAAAGAAGGTCTCATAAACAACCAGGGACTTCCCTTCATCTAGTCAATTCAAACTCACAAATTGCCAGAACTATGTGGAAATATAAAATGAAATACAGAAACAACACATTACATTTACATGTTTTTAAATATGCTTACCCATGCATTTAATTTAGACTTAATGAAGTAGTTATATGCAACCAAAACATCAGAGTTATTAAAAACAAATTTGTGGAGGGTTAGCAGCTGTGTTGTCTGTCAGTCTCTACCTGTGCCAGACTCATTGTTCTCAGTAAGGTTTTTAATCATTCACTTGTATTTGTTAAGATAATATAATCATCTGAGTATTTCCAGTCAGTGAGACTGGATAGGGTGCTTTTTGGATTTTTGGATAAGCACCGATTGATCCTTTAAACAGCATAAAACTGACTCTGGAGCCTATTTACACCAACTCTGAGTGTCTGTCCCATTCTGCATGAGTCGGTTGGAACAAGGCTAACAGGACTGCCATATGTGCTCTAAGCTGTGCACCAAGAGGATAAATGTGCTGTTATTGTTGACAGTCAGCAAATATGTCAATGTTTAGCAAAAGTCAACATATTTGTATTCAGTTTTCCTTTCTTTCTTTATCTTCCTGTAATTTTGAAAGGGCTACATGAGTAAGGGAAACAATGAGAAACAAATTGCTGTACATGAAATTTCGCCTTTGAATAGCTAAGGAGACTAATTCACTTGACTAAAACTGCTTCATTACTACCCCAGCTACCCAAAAATGAAATATCACGCATGGTACCATCTTTACCCCACAGGTCATAATACTATAGTGATCACAGCAGGGCTGGGCTCGATTACAGAAAACGAGGCCCCAGCCAATGCTCCCAAACACCCCTGACTGCCAAGCAGCTATCCGGGTGCCATAATTGTGTTTACCTATTACCATGCCTTACCTCATTACTTAGGACTTCTGAGATGCTATAAAAGGAGACAGAATTCTAGAAGATCCTGGAAGCTCATACCGATGAATGCTGTGCTTAGGGAGACCTTCCCCTGCATCCTTAGAACAAATCATTTATGCCTTCCTTCACCTGCATTTTATGGTATATTCTCAAAGCCCTCACCAGTGTTAGAGGCAGAGAAGCACTGTTCCTCCCAGGGACACTGCCCTAGCTGCATCTTCTGTCTTGGGATGGATGATGAATGAATCTGTGGCTTGGGAATGGTTGCCTCATTCCATTATGTCTGGCTTCTCACCGGTTTTGTTTTATGATGATGTATTTATCCTTCTGCCAGTTGGTCACTGATAATACTTGTTATTGTTAGTTAAATGTTTAGTGTTTGTTAAGCCTTGCTATATCCTCATTTAATCTTCACAGCAAACTGTAAGGTAGGGAATGACAAGATCAAACACACTGAGTGATTTTGGGGTACCTGGCACAGTTCAGAAAACTTCTGTTCTCAATTTTGTGGATTCCTACCAACAGCATGAGTTTGATGTTGCTACCAATGCCATTTTAAGATGAAGAAACTTAAGCCCAGAAGCATTCCCAACACCACAAAGCTAATTCACAGAAGATCTGTGTGATGAGATATTGCTTATGATTTACTAAAGCTTGCCTGAGAATTCAGAAAGCAAAGTCAGCCACAAGCCATAGAAGCCAGACACACACCTTTAATCCAAGCAGCTGGAACCTAGGAGATGGTGGTACACACCTTTAATCCTAGGACTCAGGATTAAGAGGTAGACAGATGTCTCTGAGTTCAAGGCCATCCAGGGATACATGAGGTTGAATCAGTCTAAAAGAGTAACAGATCATACCTACAGTGGAATGTGGCCTACCAGCCAGAAAGAGCATTTGCTCCTGTCATCCTCCACATTTAGGGCATGTTTGTTATGCCACTGCATAGCAAGAGCTGACAGTTGCAGAACATTACAGAAGGTCGCCCTCGCTCATGAAGGTCTGGGATGTCATGTCCTCCAGGAAGTGTTCAAGACCCTCACGTCTTTCTCCTGGGTCAGACTCCTCTCGCCTTCGTGCTTCTTGGCACTTTGCCAGTTTGCCTGTCTCCTTGACACCTCCCATGTACCACAGGTTCTCTCGTTCACGTTTACCTGTATACATGTATGTTTTTCCTCCTGCAACAGGACAATCTTTGTTCTGTCTTATTGTTCTGTTCTGTTCTGTTAAGGGCACATACACGGTAGTGTTCTGAGACTGTCTGGAAAGTGACATGATAGCAAGGAGTGTCTAATTGACTGGATGACTGCAAAGGCCCAGGAAAGGAGCCTGGAGTGGAACTGAACAGTGCGTGTTTTCCTGACTCTGCAACACAGAATGCAAGCTGATGCAGAAACTGCGACTTTCTGCATGCATCTGGCCAGTACATGAGGAATAAGCAGGATGAATTATACAAGAAATAGTATTATCACTGAAAGCAACTGAACCATAGCCAAAGGGTCTGAATTCTATTTCTGACTTGGCTACTGGGCAGCTGTGTTTTAGTTGGGGATGTTAGTTAACATCTCAGGTCCTCGGTTTTCTACACTGCTGATAGAAGAGTCCATTTTGCTCTGAAGTTTATTAGAACAGTCTAAAAACATATACACCTGTGAAAAATCAGTTTGTTTCATTCTTTCTATGAGATGGCCCATATTCCATCTCCTTCCAAGAAGCTAAAGGGGAATCATGCTAAACCATCACTCAACTTTGAGGGAATTACTATTTTGTGTGACTTTTGACAGGTATGATTTTCATTAACAAAATCCAAAACTGAACATTTAATATTCAGTTACCAGGCTATTTTAAAATTAAGACTTCCTTTCATTTCCTTTATAAGCCAGGCAAAGTTAATCCTTCCTGTTGATTCTCTTGGGTCTTTGTTATATCTCTTTACATGTAAATTGATTACAGGTCTTTATCCTAAATCAGCCTGTGACCTCTGCAGTACATCAAAACAATAAAGAGAGCCACACATTTAAGAATAACTTTAATAAAGTAGTTAGCAATTTTAAGTGCTACAACTCAAAGGATTCAGTTTTTCACAAAACCGTGTGTAGTAAATAGTGTCTCATTTACTATCAATGAACATTGGCTGAGTGACTAGTGAACCTTACATTTATATTTCTATGCAAAGTTATGTAGCGGCTTATTCTAAAGTGCATCCCATTCTCCTGTCCACTTTCATTGAGAAGATAATAGCATGCCATGCCATTTTCTCCCTTGCTCCGGGCCTTGAGGGTGAATTCAGTCACTGGGAGTAAAGGACAGATCTCAGACTCTGGTCTCCTGTGTTCAAAATTGACTCTGTCTTTTTTAGGTCTCCTGACCTTGAGCTTAATTCTGGTTTTGGTTTTTGTTTTTTGGTTTAACTTCAGGCTCCTAATCTATTAAAGAGGGATGTCATTACCTCCCTTGCAGTTTCAAAATTTGCAGATAGTTTGTGAAATGCCTAGCACCATCTCACATTCACTTGGTGCCCAGCCAAAGTCATCACACCTTGAGGTAGACTGCGGTGTCCTCAGAAGACATCTGTAGACCTTATTGACCTTTGATGAAACGGGGCCTGTCTGCTCTACTTTTGCTTATTGCTCTTTCATCGTGTTCTATCTGCTCCCAGCTAAGCTACCGGTTGCCAGTTCTAATGGCCATCAATAAGAAATGACAGCTGCCTCGTCTTGCTGTCAGGTTGTTACCAACTAACTTTCTGCTTCAAATCTGCTTGAAATTGTATGTCAAATGGAATAAATAATACCTAGAGGAGCCCAAAGACACCTTCTAATGGGCACGAGAATGTCATTCAGTACATGGGTCTTGTTGCCGCTACTGTGGGGACTCAGTCTCTCTTCCTACTTATTACACTTTCCAGGGGCTGGAATCGTTGGCTAGGCAATAGCCTGACAAGCAAGACTCTGCTCAACCTCTTTACTGAAAAGTACCTGGAAACCACGCCCCTGGGAGACCACGCCCCTAGGAGACCACGCCTCTGGTCAAGATGGTGGAGACATGGTTCCTTCTAAAAAGCGACTCTGCTGTCCGTTGCTTTAACCCTGAAGAGACTTCCTTTGGCTGTGTTTGCAGTGGAAAGAGCACTGAGACCAAGAGACTAGTGTTTCGGGTTCTTTCCTCAGAAACTGACTTTTCCTCTCTGGTCTTGGTTCCCTAATCTAAAAAGTGAAGCATCCCGCAGCGTGATCTGTGAGCTGCTAGCATTATGAATCCGGTCAAGGTACCCAGACTCCTACTTGGCAATAGCTGCAGGGTGTCTGGGAACAGACTTCACTTTATGACTTTGGCCTTCATGGTTTCCTCTAACTGGAGGATGTCGGTTGATAGCCAAATTCTTAGCACCATTTTCTGTGTCTTTACTATTTCTTTTTATAATGATTTTGTCCTTAATTTGGACTTATTTCAAGGAGAAAGATGGTAACTATTTAAAAGTAATGGGATGTTTTAATCTGGGCTGGAAAGTCTGTTCCTTGAGAATGGCTTAATTAACATTTCCAGGTTCATAACATTTTCATTTATTCCTCTTTTTGTTTTTAAATGGTTTTTTAAGTTTTCCAGAGACAGTGATCTCATGTTCCTAATGGATTATCAGAGAGAGGGGAGGTCTTCTGGGATCTGCATTCTTATCAGCTTTAAGGGAACTCCAGCAGAATAGGTCCACCATACTAATAAAAGAGAAACAGAACGTTAGTTCCACACAGGACGATGTGATCAGGTTGCCAAGTGAAAGGCAGATCCAGCGACCATGACCTTGGAAGGGGACAGACTCCTCCTGCCCTGGGTTCACTCTTCAGGGAGGTTCCACGTCTCACCTTCAGTAACGGGTATGCCAGACGTGCTAGTGGCAGTGGTCCCTACTGCTAGGGTGGTTCTGTGGAGGGGACAGGGTACTGGTCAGGGTGACGGAAGCACAAACACACCAGTGGCCTGCAATGAGTCGAGAGCAGCAAGCCTTCATAAACTGGGCCGAGAGAGAAGCATTGCCTCCTACAGCTGAGTGCAGGTCAGGGGCTTGGCCTCCAGTCCTGTGCTATCGACAACCAGAAGTCCATTCTGGGACTTTGAACAAGGAATTCCATCATTTTGGTTCTGTTCCCATGCTGGCAGAATGGAAGCATCAATAGGAGTCCAGAATCCTTTGGGAAAATGAGTTGCAGTGATAGACGATTGTGATCAGCTGACAGTAGAACCCATTGCCTGCATTCTACAAAGCTATGACTGTGGCCTCTGCTGTTTACCTTAATGACAAGCACTACCTACCACTCTGGGAAATGCTCTAGGCCTGCCTCTACCTCAGTCTTCTGCAGTTCTTTAACGAATGAGGAGGATGAGACCATTTGCTCAGTGTACTGTGGCCTTCAGATTGGCATCTGTGAAGTTCTTCCTCTGAGAGTGACAAAACAGAGGAGGCCCCCAGAACCCTCAGTGTGGTATGGCTACTTACCAGGCTCCTGGCAGAAGAAAGCATTGTATGGGCTAGTTAGCCCAAAATTGATCATGTGTAGGAAACAAGCCAGTTTTATTTTAATGGCAGGTAATGTGTTCAGAGGCTGTTTTTGGCATTGCAAGCCAAACACACGTGCTCCAGTCATCTCGGAACACTAGATAATAAAAACATCTGCTGTTTATTAGCTATGATGCCTGATACCTTCTCCTCATAGGGGAGTTTAAGGGTTAAGCCATCCCAACATGCCTCACTCCCAATTTATAAAATGGGAAATCTTCCATAAATCAAAAGTTACAAACAGACTTTGTAATGTCATAACTCTTGCGATGGTTCTCGCCTTGATTGATTCCTATACATACATTCTGGCTGATTACCATAATGTGCTCTCTTGTGGGACAATTGGCGCCGGATGGGGAGAGGGAAGCAGGCAGGGAAGTAAATAACAAATGGACCTGGCTCCTCCTCATCGAGAGTGATTTCACTCCAGTGTTCCATCATATCAACTGGGAGAGAGAGTCGTAGGGTTTAGGCAATCAATTACAGATATGTGCAGAGGCAGACACAATCATTTCACTGATTGTCACTGGTCTCAGGCAGTGACACCAAGAAGTGATCCGTCACTCGATTTTCTCTGACACCCCGAGAAAGATGGCAGACACTTGTAGACTAACAGGCCCCTCGATTGGGTAGCTTAGAAGATTGAAAAATCGCTGTGTTTCAAACTTATCCAAACCTTTAAGTACCTCTGTTGCTAAGATTTCATATCTTTCTTGCAAACATTTAGAAGGATTACCAATAGACTAATGATATCATGCCAGGGTGAGACACACTGTCTCTTGCCACTCAAGGGATGGCGTCACTGGATCCCTGCAGGGGGTCTGGGCAGGTAGAGTAGGAATAAAACAGGCGTGGCCTTCCAAGACGAGGACCATGGCAGACACACCAGAAGTGCCATCTGCTGGGGCAATGGAGAGAGAAGCCCCAGGGAAACAGATCAGCCATGCTTCTGCTCCACCCACATTTCAGAGCTCCCACCTGATTGGCTGCCACGGAAGCCTGACCTAGTCCCCTCTTACTCCATAGGGTCCTCCTGAGCAGCCCAGCTTCTGCTGGTGGGCTTCTCTGTGCATGCTCAAGGATGACAACCTGCCTTTTGTGTGTTGGGTCATGAAAACATACATACCCTGTCTTTCTTTCTGCTCAAAATGGAAACAGCGGTCAGATGTGTGATAACACAAATCCATACTTACAGGGGGGTGGGGACAAGTTCAGTGTCATCCTGGGTTCCATAGGGAGATTTTTGTCTCTAAAACAAGAGTATTTGCTGCTCTTCCAGAGGCTCTGAGTTCAGTTTTTTATAACTTCCCAGAACGCTCCAGAGGATCTGATGCCCTCTTCTGGAATCTATAGTAACTGCATTAACATGTGTACACACATTATGGGGGGCGGGGGGGAGACACAGAGAGAGAGAAGTAATACAACTAAAACATACAAGGGTTAAGACCATAGTTAGTGGTCTGGGAACAGTTCTCCCTAGATACCAAACAATTGTCTGTTGTTTTACATTGAGTGACCTTCTTAAAGAATGAAATGTTACTGAAAAAATTGACTTGGCCATTTAACACCTAGGATTCTACCGTGTGCTATATTTAAGGAGTAGCAGCTCCAAGGCAATCTTTAATTTTTATTTTATTTTATGTGTATGGATTTGCTTGCACATGTATCTGTGTGTCACTTGCATGCCTGGTGTGCACAGAGATCAGAAGAGGGCATCAGATCCCCTGGAACTAGTGTTACAGATGGCTGTGAGCTGCCACGTGGGTGCTGGGAATCAAATTCAGGTTCTCTGCAAGAGCAGCCAGTGCTTTTAACCACTGAGCCATCTGTTCAGCCGTGTGTGTGTGTGTGTGTGTGTGTGTGTGTGTGTGTGTGTGTGTGTTCCTTCCTGAGGCTAGACTGTCAGCCTTCTTGCAAGTGACCTCCAGGGCAGGGGAACGTGCATTCACACTGCCTGTGTAAAACAAAAACCAATGTACCACCTGCAGCCTGAACTGGGTTTCTGGAATTTCTGCACTAGCTAGCTATGAGAGCTGAAGGTCAGCAAAGTCTCTTCTCTAAAACTTCCAGCCTGCAAAGTCTTCAGGGAAAGGGCCGAGACGTCCTCCCAGCCCGCAGCTTCCGTTTCTCTGGTCTCAGTGCCAGCCACCCAGGCATTATCCCTTCCATCAGCATATTTCCTCTTGGCACTGGAGGATCTAAAACAGACCCGGCCCAGTCGCAGACTTCACCTTGTAAATCATGGAGAAATATGACGACCTTCTGCAGAAATGATGCTCTACTTTTCAAAGTTCATCCACTTCTGAACTAAATCAGGGGAGACAGTCCACCTTCGCCTAGGCTCTTCAAACCGCTTGACCCAAGCCCCCTTAAATCCTGGCGCTCACACTGGCAGTCTCCCTATGAACTGCCCAGCAGGTACAGAAGGTCCCACTTACTGACTGTTCCCATTGGTCCATGTCCCACTTTTTAAAAAGCTTGGGACCAGGTACTTGAAAATGATTTAAAATAATTACTAATGTTCCCATGCACTTCATACATCTCAACGAGTTTTGTGGCCATTACTTACTTTCTCTTACCCCCAAGAAAAAGACCCTGAAAGTCACTGGATTCCCTAAGGCCAGAGAAACAACAGTGCTAAGGAATCCCATCAAGGTCACCCACCATGGGCAAGGCTGTCTGCTAGGACTCATACTGTGCTAATCGTGCCTAGTGGAAATAAGGGGCTTCAGAAAAGTCAGACCAGTACTGACAACAATAGTTGCTGTGATCTCCTGAGCACATACAGGGAGCCAGATGCCAGGCCTGTCATCCACACTTCCGCATTTGACATGCCCAGCCCTCTTTCAGTTTCCTTACTAAATCGGTGAACTTTCAGAACCTCTCTTCATGGTATCAAGCACCAGCCTGGTCATCTTCCAGAACATTCTGGATGGCCAATGAGTTGCCTGCAGAGTTGGAAAACTTAGGTCAAAATCTGGGCATTGTCAAAGGATTGAGTGAGCAGCTGCAGGAACCCTTGGAAAAAAAATCTTTAACCGAGTACAGAAATCTCATAAAATGCTATGGACCCAGAAAATGATTTCATAAGTTATTTTGATGGCAAAAATGTATGAAACAGAATTGACTAATTCATAAATAACTCCAGCATCTCATCTATTATTTCTCACATCATAACTTACAATGGGATAATTGTTTCTAATTCTGCTGAGTATTTTCTCATGCTTTTTCAGTACCCTTGGTAAATCTTATTAGTTGGGTAACTCCTAAGACATTTATAACTTTCTTCTGTGGTAATGAGAACAAGTAAATATTAATAGCTATTTGTTTTTAGTACAACGCAGCATTAATTTCACCACTGGGAATGCTTTTTTTTTTTTAATTTCTCATCTCCGGGAAAAGAGACTGAAATCCCACCCCCACCCCAAAGGCTTATAGAACAAACAACAACAAGGAAATTGTGTTTCCTATGCTCTTATACAAATCTCAACTTACATTTTATTTACTATGTACATTACTGCAAACCAATATGAACCATAACTCCATTTAGATAATAATAATCAAATTATCCAACCTGGGATAGCATGTTTTATAGATTTTGGTCTAAATTTAATATAAAAATGCACTACTCCTTGTTTGGAAGAGTTTATTAAGGGTTAGCAAAGAAAAAGCTTTTTCAATAGTCTATAACTCTCTAATGGCCTTTTTCAAATAAAATGGGAAAGAATTTGAAAAGAAACCTGTATCAGTGAGCTGCAATTGTAACGTTACAGTACAGGTCCATAAATCTTGACATGCTCAGGAGATTGCCTAAACCAGCAATACAATCTGTCCAAACCTCATTGTCTCCACGACCAGCCAGCCTCATTTTAAGAAATGTATGTGGTCTTCAACCTAATTTTATCACCTTCATTTGTAAACTAGTCAATCAATCAAAGCATCCTGGGAGTCTAAATAGAAAAAGGAGTGCATTTTCATGCATTCTGGGCGACGCAGTAAAAAATTAATCTCCACTTGATCAGACATTTCTTGCCCTCATCTCAATAGACCGTCATTAGGGTCAGCAATGTATATTAAAAACAGAGTCACCACAAACAGTTCACCAGCTGGAGTGTGCAAGCTGCTTGCCCTTTCCTCAGAAACATTCCTCCTCCGTGTGAGCCTGAATACATTCACTAGATTCATCTGGAAGGAAGTGGGCTGGAAATAAAGACTAAGAAAATGCGGGCAACCCAAGGAAACCCAGACTGCTTCCCTAGTACCTAGACCAGGGACCCCCTCTAAGAGAGATTATGACGACAGGAAAATATCTCTCCAATACGCATGCAGAAGGATTTGGCGCACGCATGCATGCCCTTTATATTGAGGGTGAGGGCAGGCGCTTGCCTGGGGCAGGACAGATAACTCTAGGGCATAGACAGTGTGCCGGGGCTCAGACTGGAGGCGTCATGACTGCTCAGCATCTCCCCCTTGGCCAGGTCTTTGAGATTTCTGTACTTCAGGCATTGGCCTCTGTTCTGGGTAAGGTCTCAATGGAGGTTAAAACCAGTCTTTTCCAGGCAGTTCTTTGAGTATCTGAGTTCTTAGGAATATTTGTTAAAAGGTTGTTGCTTAACAGGAATTTCATTTTCTTGCCATTAACCTGGGCACCATCCTTGGCATCTCTTTTTGCCTCACACCCATGTTCAAAGCATCAGGAAGCTAGAATGACTTTACGTTGAGGGTTCAATCAGACCATGACCAGTTCTCAGCACCTGCACTGTCACTGGGCACTTTAAGTGGCCAACATCCACAACAGTGGTTCTCAACCTGTGGGTCGTGACCCCTGTGCAGATCAGAACCACTGATCTTAAACTAAGTAGCACTTCTTAGATCAGTGGTTCTCAACCCTCCTAATGCTGAGACCCTTTAATACAGTTCCTCATGTCACGGTGACTCCAACAATAAAATTATTTTCATTGTTCCTACAGAAACTGTAATTTTGCTACTGTTATGAATCAAAATGTAAATACCTGTGTTTTCCGCTGGTCTTAGGTGACCCTGTGAAAGGGTCATCTACCCTGCCCCACAATGGGTTGTGACCCATAGGTTGAGAATCACTGCCTTAGATCTTCTAAAACAGAACAAAAAATATAGATAGTTCCAGTGTTCTACTCCACCTCCAGATGCATTCATCTCATTCAGATAAACAGCCATTGTCCTAAGATGGGCTAAAGCTAACAGAATGGTACCAAATCTTCCCCCATAATTGCTCAGTTCATGAGTCTAATGCCACAGCCAGCATAGCCAGGGTACTTACCACCAAATCCCTTACTGCACTTCCTTTTGGTACTTAGACAGGTCATAGAACTCTCACCTCCTCAATGTGGGGTTGAGATTACCTCCCACCAGCCATTTAACCCCCTGGAACCATCCCTGACTCTCAGAAACGTCTTCTTCCTTTCCCTGCTTTCCAACCTTACGCCTATTGAAAAGTAATCTGAATATTTGGCAAGAGTCCTTGAACACAAAAGCCACAAAAGGTCCCTACTTTAGGATATCAACGGGATGGATGGCCTCCCAGTTGCCACAGACCCATGCAGTGGGCAGTTGTCCCCTTTGGATCTGCACTTTACAGAAGAGGAGGGGATATTTTTCAATAAGTTTTTGGACTTTTGACTCATGCTGTTTTTTATTTTGTTCCTTTGTCCTGTTGGTTGATTTGTCATCTTGATTTACAAAAGATCATTTTATATTGAACCATACATGATGTGAATATTTCATGTAGGTTATTTTTGTCTATAGCATTTTTGTGATTAAAAACTTCTTAATCTTGGGACTGAAGGGATGGCTCATCCAGTAAGAGCACATACTGCTCCCGTGAGGACCCAAGTTCAGTTCAAAGCACCCACATGAAGTGGCTCACACCTTCTGGGACTCTAGCTCAAGGGGATCCTCTGTCCTTCTGTAGCCTCAGTGGGCACCCCCACTCCACGAGCACCCCACATGTGCACATTTCCACACACAGACACACACATTTAAAAAATTTTTTAAACGTTTTTATCTGTTTCTTAACCATTTTTTAGATTTGTGAACTTGACTCCATTTGAAAATCTCACAGTAAAATACTGGTACCTTCTTATTATTCTTTCTTCACTAGCAAAAGAAAGAAAGAAAGAAAGAAAGAAAGAAAGAAAGAAAGAAAGAAAGAAAGAAAGAAGAAAAGTCCAACCCTGCCATTGATGCGACCAACCCTTCCCTACTAGCCATGGGTCCCACTGAACATTTCATCTGGTGTCAGTCTTTCCTCACAGATTGACAGCATAGGGGATGTCTTTGCAGCCTGGGATAAGTTAAGAGAGTGTACAAATAGCATGGCTCTTGAATCCCAACATCTGGGATCTGGCTGACAGAGGCTGGTCGGTTCATCAGGATACAGGATGGGGGGAGGGCAACCAGGAGCCTCAACTCTCCAGAAGGATTTCCCAGAAATACTGATGCAGAAGCTCTACCATTGTAGAGGAATGTGAATGAGAATCTCCACTGCTCAGCTGTCAGCAAAATAAAACCCTAGATCATTACACAGTCCTTTCTTTACGAAAAGATGAAGACATGAAGGTCATATGATACCTTGGGACTTGTACCCGTGATTCAAGAGCATCTTCTTCCAGGCATGGTACACATCTGGGATCGCAGGTATTGGGGAAGTGAGGCAGGAGGAGAGACAGTTGGAGGCCAGCCTGGGCAGCTTTAAGTGCAACACCTATTGCCTTCCTGATAGACCTCTGATACTCTAGAGGGCTTCCTCTTTTCCTCCCTTATTTCCTTTCCTCCCACAAGGGATCATTCTAGACAGAGAAAAGGATAAACACACACACACATATATGTATATTTACATGCTTAAATATATTCATAATACATAATATATTTATATTTAAAGGAATGCTGTTAGAACCATCAAGAATCATTCATGAATACTAGGAAGCAGGTTTTCTTGACCCAAATGGAAGTTGTACAAGACATTAGAGAAAGCCAGAGTGGGAAGGCCTGAGGAAGACTATTTACCTGTCCCTCAGCCAAAAAGGTCACTTGTTTAACCCAGCACATTTCCACAGGAAAAGAACATCAGAAAAGGTCAGCGCAGCACAGCAGTGACCCAAGGAAAGGGAGAACAATGGCACCTTGGTGTCTTCCAAACCTGCTCCTTGAATTCATCTTCATGGACAGAGAGCTTCAGGAGGGTTTCATGTCAGCACTACACACAGATGGAAGTGTCCTTGAAATTATTCTCTAAGTAAAACAACTATTTGCATAGCATTTGCCTTGTGTTAGGTGTTAAATAACCATGAGGTGACTTAAAGCACAGGGGAAGATTGCAGAGGTCCTGTACAAACACCACAGCATCTTATATGAGACTTGGGTATCTAAGAATCTACTATTATGTTGGGGAGATTCCCAGGACCAGTTCCCCTCAATCATCAAAGGACAATTATGTTTTTATAAGTCACAAAACTAAGAACTTTTATAAATAATACTAGTTGGACAGAAAAAGAAGCATGAAAAAGTTTGGTTTATATTGGAAAAAAACCCAGCTACACCAAAATAACATTTGAAGTCAAACCTTTTTTTTCAGTTAAGGAAATAGAATCCTTTGACCCAGTCCCATTTTACAACTGTTCCTAATCAATGGTATTAAGCTTAAAAATAAAAACATATTTCATCGCACGTAGCTTAAAAAGTAATCCTATAATTAATAGGTGAAAAACAGAGAGAAAGATTGCTGAAGATTAAGATTAAGCCCTGCAGAAGCGAATGTTCTAACTGGAAATTGGTTTAATTAATAGCACATTTTACATAATGATTACAGTGTAATTGCGCTGACTAGCAGAGTGTCATTAAATATATCCGTGCTCCTTTACAACACCCTAAGGCTAAAAATAATGAGTTACATTGAAAATCACTGTGCAACAGGTTCATAAATAACATTTAAGCCTATACAAGGCGAATACTTATAAATAATAAATATTTGCCTTTTGTAATTGAAGGAAAAATGACAGCCTTCTTTTGCTACCACCTCATAGATTGCCATGTTATAATGCTGGAAAGATTTTTTCCCCTTGCTTTCTCTAGAAGGTCTTGAATAATTTATTCAAATGCTAATATTCCACGTAGTCTGACTTTGAGGAACAAATATTCCTACATAAAGAATAAATGCCAAGATGCTTATTACCTCTTGCACTTCACTTTCCACCACGCATCCCCAAAACCTGCCGTCCATTACGCCTGTCACATGAAGTTAGTGGCCAAATTTTCTTGCAAGGAGGCGGCATTTTTCTTTAGCTAAAAATTACCCCTTCTCCCAAAATGTTCATCATGTTCCGGGTGCGGTGGGATGGCAGTTGGTTCGTGGATTCGGGAGGAAGAGAAAGCAGACTGGATGCTAGCTAGCAGGCATTTTCTGTGTCCTCCTCGATACCTGATAACACGGATGGGACAGCTCACGCTTGCAGAGACTCAGGCCTGCAAATGCCCAATGGCACAGCCCTCGTCTTCATCTCCTCTGCTCCAGAATGGAGTCTCATTCCTCTGAGAGGGCAGAAAGCCACGGGCAAGGCAGCCTCTGGATAAGGCTTCCAGAGGGCCCTCGCCATGGCCTCCTGTCTGAGGATGATGGGAGAGCAGGTAGAGCTAAGCCAAAAGAAAACACAGGAGGGGACAGAGGTGGCCACTGTCTGGGGAGAATGTGGAGAAGGCCCTTCCAGTGGTGACAAGCTAGTCAGGCATCTTAGCACTGAAAGCCCAACAGCACCCTTCATACCTTCATACCTGGGACGGCAGCTCTTGCTTGAGGCCAGGAGGCAGAGTGGTTAGAGAAGAAAGGGCTTTGGCACCAGCCAGACCTCAGTTTCAGAACTGAGCCTACCAGTCGTTACTGGTAGTCGCTGCTGGGCAAGTGTGGAAACAACACTGCTTCTGAGTTCAACTTCTGAGCTAAAGGAGCCTCAGTTTCCTGGTCTGTGAAATATAATGATAGTCTGTGTTTCCTAAGATCATTATGAGAATTAAATTTTAAAAAATGTAAGCGTGCCACCAGCCACCAACCACTTAGTCCTAAGCACTGCTCGTAAAGCCCCGGGCCTCTGCCTGTAGAAGGGACATGCTGCTCTGGCCTCAGAGCCCTAGCAGGTGCCTTTGTCTGCTACTGTCTTCTTGCCTGTGCAAGGACTGCTTCTGATTTTAGCCTCCTCAGGGGGGTTTCATGGCAAGTCCTCACACTAGGTCAGGTTCTCCTTCATAGCACCCTGTCCCACGCTTACATGGGCTTCTCAATACCTGGAGCTAGATTTTGTAATTATCAGGTGAACCATTTCTATTAGGAAACTGTATATGCCAATGCAGGCAGCAACCAGAACTGTTTGGGCTCATGGTAAGTGTTACCCAGGACTCAGGACCTGGTCCTCCGAAAGTGACTGGAGAAAGACAGGAAGGAAGTGAAGAAGAGAAGAGGTACAGGGAGAAAGGAAATAGCAAGCTGGCAGACAGGGAGGGGAGAGGAAGAAGGAGACAGAAAAGGGGTCATCGCGTCATCAAACATCAAAGTATCAGAAAACACAGTAACAGAGTATGACTCTCCACACCGTGTCTTCCTAAGACAGTGATTTTCAACCTGTGGCTGGTGACCCCCTTTGGAGGTCACCTCTCAGATGTCCTTGTACATTACGATTTATAACAGTAGCAAAATTACAGCTATGAAATAGCAATGAAATAATTTTGTGGTTGGGAGTGTCACCACAACATGAGGAACTGCATTAAAGGGCCGCAGCATTAGGAAGGCTGAGAACCACTGTTCTAAGTCATAGTTTATGTTCTCTTATACACATACATGAGATTGCTTGAACTTCAACCCAGAGCAGAGCCCGAGCAAAGGCATGGGGACAGGGGAGGCTGCATTTGCTCTTGGACTTTGGGACACGCAGTGTTTGCGATTTGCTCTTCCCTGGTGGACAGCAGAAGAAAGAGCAGGACTCCGGCTAGGTCCTGGCACGATGGTCACAGGAGGAGGTGGGAAAGCATGGAGCTGCTTTTTTTTTCCCCTCCCAGCAGCAGTGAGACCATTAGGAGAGCGAATTTACTGTTTGGATTGCCTGGTCTCCATTCCTCATCAAGGTTCAGTCCCAAATTGCTAAACCTCCATTCAACAGTTAAATTAAACATAACTAACTTTGTTGATATTATTTCACAGCCGAATAACTTGATGTTCCTACTTCTCGTGTGTTCAATAAGTAAGGAGCTCAGACACATTTTTCAGTTTCAGCTTGTGATGGATTCTGCCGAGGTAAACCTGTGTTTCACAGGCTTCTGCTCAGCTGAGACGGGGTGCACTGTAAAAATAAGCTTCAGAGCTGTAATTCCGACGGGCCCCTCACAGCCTGGGAGCATCCCTCGTTCCTGCCTCCTCCAGCAACCTTCGAGTACACCCTCAGCACGCACTCAAGCAGAGAGACAAGATAAGCGTGCCTCTGCAGCGCAAGGGTGGGCAGCTGAGGTGCCTCTCACCCTGGGCTACTGCTCCTGCTGCGCACTGTCTCTCCTCTAACTTGGTAGGGAGTGAGGAGCAAATGTTTGATGCGAACAAGCAGACCGCACGGTGACGCATCAAACATGCGTCGAGCAGGCTGTGGCCAAGCACCGGGCTAAAGGCTACGGGTGAAATCCGGTTAGTCTGAGAAGTAGTGAAGGAGCAGCCTCAATGCGATGAAATACTCCATCGACAACAGAGACATTTGCAAGGGCTTGTGAGCTCGGGACACTGTCGATGTGAAAGAGGCAGTTGGGAGAGAAGGGGACAAGGTCACACAAAAGCCGACAAGAGCCAATGAGCCAGCCACGCTGCTGAGGACTTAACATTTTTTTCAGGTCTCACAGCGCTGTGGAGTAGCTGCACTTACCTCAGTCTTGCATGCCAGAAAGCCAAGGCCAAAGAATTCCATAAGATCACAAAATGCCAAGGCTGAGCCTGGACTCCAGAGTCTCAGCATCAACAGGAAGCCTGCTTTCCCTGCCTCCAGCCAGACAGCCGCCTTTACACATTTCCTGTACAGGTTGAGGGAGAGCATTTCAACAACGGCTTAAAACTATTCTACAGGGGCTTGGGAGATGGCTCAGCAATTAGGAGAATGTGTTGCTCTTGAAGAGGACCCATATTTGGTTCTTGGTACCCACATGAGTTAGCTCACAACTGTTCATGTCAGCTCCAGGGGAATCCTACACCTCTGGCCTCTACAGGCACCAGTATTCATGTGTTGAAGCCTGTGCGCGCCAACACACACACACACACACACACACACACACACACACACACAATTTAGAATCCTAAAAATGGTTCGGGAAGATGACACAGACTGGGGGATGGGCACAAGAGCCTCCGTCTCCCGCTGAGGAGCAGCTGACAGCTGATGGTTGCTAAGGGAACAGCATCAGTTTTCTTTAGGTTTGTGGTCCCTGGTAGGCCAACCATGTTGCAGTGGATGGTCCCACACCCATGCATGTATGAGAAGCACTAACTGGACTCGATGGGTTATTCAAAAAAAGAGTAAAAAGAGGACCTGGAGTTGGGATCCAGAAGGAGGCTGGGAGGGAGAGTGGGAGAGAGGGACAGATATATGTATATGTGAAGCTTTCAAAGAATTAATTTAAAATATTGTATCAGGGTGGTGTAGTGGCTCTCTGTGGGTAAAGGTGCTTGCCACCAAGCCTGACAATCTGAGTATATCCCTGAAATCCACACACAAAATAAATAAATAAATAAACAAACAGATTTTAGTTACAGTAAAGTTTTTCCTAAAATATCCAAGCAAACATTAATTACGTGTTACCAAAAAATTATGTGAACTAGCTTAAGGGATTAAAAACCAGGAGACCCAAGGTAAACATAAATACAGGTATATATCTCAAAATAGTAAGTCAGTCAGGTCTTCTCAGGCTTGGGACCGAATCCTGGAAAGCAGTGTTCCTGGAGGAAATCCCATCTGTCTACATCTCCCCCTTCTCTGGCTGTGTGTGTGTGTGTGTGTGTGTGTGTTTGTGTGTGTGTGTGTGTGTGTGTGTGTTTCAGTTGCATCCATTCCTCTTTTCAGGCCACCTTTGTCACTACTTTCTGAAAACTCAGAGAAGGCCAACTGCTTTTTCTGCTCGGTCCCAGAAAACCCCGACACCTCCACATCCCAAAGCAGAGCGCTGGGGATGCCATCTGGCTGCACCTCCAGCGTGAGCCGGACCTGCTGGCCTCACTGGCCTCATCCTAAGTAACAGCACAGGCAGGAGGCAGTGTAAAGCACAAACCACCAAGGCCGGGGAACCAAGGTCAACGTGGGCATTGATGGCTCATAATCAGTGTGCTTGACACAATATGCGTCTTAGTTTGCATTCCATTGATGTGAGAAACACCATGACCAAAAGCCATTTGGGGAGGAAAGGCTGTGTTTCATCCTAACTTACAGTCCGTCGTGGGGGGGAGTCGAAGAAGAAACTCAAGGCAGGAACTGAAGCAGAACTGCTACTGGCTTGCTCAGCCTGCTTCTTTGTATCACCCAGGACCGACCCCCAGGGGTGACACCATCCACAGTGGGCTGGGTCCTCCCATGTCAATCACTAATCAGAAAGTGCCCCCACAGACTTGCATTGTCTCAGTGGAGGTTCACACTTTCCAGATGACACCAGCTCAGGTCAAGCTGACAACGAAACAGTTTTTCTTGCTTCTACAATGTCTCTCGGGGAAAGAGTACTAAATGTATTGCGCCCTTTCTCGGAACCTATGCTAGATACAGCAGTCTAAAACACAAGTCCTCAACTGACGCTGCCATCTCCTTATCCACCTACCACAATGTAGTCTGCTAGACCTTTGCAATATGGGATGACCTCAGTGTGTCCCACTGTCCCCATACTGAAGGTAGTCTGTAACTCTTTGGTGACACAAACTAACATTGAGCACTCACCAAGGTAACACCAGCACCAAGGCCTTGCCTGTCCTAGAATGGGTCACAGGGTACAGCCCTTGAACATGAGTGATTTCCTTTTGCTTATCATTCTCTTCTCCTCAGAGAATGAACCCTTTCCAGGGCTGCCATACTCGCCACTGAGAGATGCTCCAGCAACTAGAGGATTCTCATTCCCATGATCCTCCAGTCCTGGCCTGGTGTTCAGCTTGAACAGGCTCTAGACTTCAACAATGTTTTGTAGCCTTTGGAGATCCTATCCTTGCATTGCTGCGACCGTCTATGAAGCCTTTTGAAGGCAAAAAGCCTCTTGTCAGAATTAACCTTTGGAGTGGACACCAAAAATAATTTTACATTCACTCTAATAGTCTGGGTTTGCAAAGAAAGATGGGTGGGCGTGGCTTATTTCAGTACCTTTATTCACAAGACTAGAGAAACTCACTAGGCCTGGAAGATGTGCAGTCTGGCACCGAGATGACAGTTGGTATTGTAACCTTTTCTCTTCTTTCTCCTCTGTCTCCATTTTAGGTGTATGAACTGAACATTAGCTGATTAACTCCTCCAGGAAATATGCCACTAGTTCATCAGGCCTCTTCAACTCACTTTCTCAGCAGTTCCTGAACATCACTTGTTCTGTAAAATGATTGGACTTCCTGTTGTACTTTGCAAAGCCTTGGTGAATTTGGGAATTCAACATCCTTGCTGTGGTTCATTTTGAGCCCTAGCACATAGGAAACCATGATGACCCTAAGTCATACCTGAGTTTTCTCATCACAAGGAACAAACTGAGTTCCACGGTCACTGGGCATCGATGCCTCCACTCAACTACAGGAGCTTATGGATCCCGAAGCCCGGAGAGACCCTGACCCTCTGCATCTGTGACAAAGCAGAAAGGCAGCCCTTCTCTACCAACACTCTGAACAGGTCATCTGGAACTCTGAGGCCCAATGATGCCACCTATTATCCCTTCTGGGAATGCTCTGTGTGCCGTGTACCTGGTCTAACCCTGGGCATCCAGAAGAGCCATGGGTTAGCCATCTCTGTAACACAGGTTGAGGCTCCACACCTGCACACCCACCTGAGACAGGACAAAGACACACAGCTCTCCCCTCACCCCAGGTAAGCCTAGGTCACTGCCACTCACTCGCCCCTAGTGAGCCCAAGGTACCAACACAGACCAGGATAGCGGTGCAACTTAGACAGGCAGGAAGCCGGGATTAAAGAGATCTCTGCCCCGTTTGTTCTCTGACTGGGCAGTGAGCTGGTTTCCGGTCTCATATCTCTATTTCCGAGCACATATGCCCGTGATATTGGTTCTTACCCACCTCAGCCTAACCATGACTAAACAGGTTGATGGATGCCATGCATCCCGTCATCACGCGTGCATATTTCTAGATATAATTCACTTCTGAGCTGTGCCCTTGTGCAGCGGCGAATGAAAACAGTTAAGGTTTCTTCCACTGTCTGCCTTTCAATGTATTAAACAGCTCTGCTGTCAATAGATTATATTCTTGTACAATGATAATAGCCCCCAAAACTAAGAGGCCTTGTCAGGAATTGCAGTTGTCACAGTGTGATGGGAATGATTCTACTTGGGGTTCGTCTGCCGCACAATCATCTCATAATCTGGATATACATCACAGCCTGACATGTAAATTTCCTGCTACTCTGCTTTCATTTCCAGAGGCAGCAATCAAATGAAAACCACTCAACCTCACCCAAATGTATAAATAATTTTCATTCAAACATATTAACAGTCAAAATATGAGAATTTATCACAGAGTGCTAGGCCTTTTAAGAAGCAATAAAGACTTTACTTTTTAAGCATATTTCTCCTTAGAAAAGTAATATGAATGGTAACTCGCAATTTAAAAAAAATTGCGTTTGAAAGTCCACGCAGAAACCACCTAATCTGCCAACTTCAGGATGGACGTGTTTTGCCACTGATTTGATGCTTGGAGGAAAAGAGCTGAGAGAAATATTGAGTAAGAGAATTGCATGTGGATTAATAATCACCTACATGAAATGCCAGTATGTAAAAATGTGAATTTATTTCCTCTTCACTGACCAAACCCGCTGTGCATCCAGAGCAGAGCACTTCTTAATGTAAATCCTGAATCCAGCAGCCCTTTGGAGAATAGACAAATGATGCTTTTCTCCCTGATAAGCACCGGCCTTTGATTGACAGCAACCCCCTCAAAAAGAGGGCCCTCTGGACTACAGTCATGGACTTGGCCCAACTGCCCGGGAAATGGAGCCATTGCTCACAACTGAAGGAAAAGCGCTTGCCTCTGGAGACCCACACTGAAGTCCAGGGAACAGGAGTTGGTTTGCTCTGCGGCCTGGCTCAAGGTGAGTGTGGGGATGGCCTTGGGACCTGTTCATAAGAGAGAAGAGATGTTCATCCCTGGAGGTGAGCAGCCCACCAGCCACCATAGATGCAGACTTCCTCCGAGCCTGACCAGATGGAGGCGCTCAAGACTGCACTTGACCAAAAATGCACCAGGCTGACCAGCGTGTCAGAGAGTGGACATAAGAGACCGGCACAACTGATTCCACTGTCCTGCCACTTGAGCCTTCAGAAGGTGCCTTCTGCATTTGCTGAAAGACGGCACCGTGTCTCTGACTAAAAGGCTGTCGTGGAGGTTCCATCCTATCTGTGGGGGACAGCTAAAAGGCACAGTGGTTAGGAAATATGAGTTGGGGGTAAAAGGTGGTCCACTCTCTCATCAGTGCCTGCATCTAAAGTTTTTTCTTCCGCACTTGAAGATTTTATGCCCCTTCCTTCTCACCCCCACTACCCCCATCATGTGCAAAAACTGCTAAGATGACAGTTTTTCCCATTTCTCCAGAAAGTATGTCTGCAGAAGTAGAAGCGCCATAACCCGGGGTACAGCAAGCTCAGCCATTTGAAATAAAACTTTGCAGTACTAATGTTTTTGTAACTGCTTTCATATTGTAATGATATTTTTCCAAGCACTGGTTTTATTTGATCTTAAATACCTTTTTGGGAAAGTCCAGTGAGCTGACTCTAATAAAATCATGCTATTGAAAAAAGGTTTAAGTAGAATGTTCAGAATAAATTACAAAATTGCATGCAAGAATACCAGCTAGTGCTGCAATAAAAAGCTGGGAATGAGTATTCTTGCAATATATTTTAAAGAAGTAGTATACTTTTTCTACCCGGTTTTTTTTTTCATTGAATGTTTTCTAACAGGATGCCTCCATGTTGAGAGAGGAAGGGGCTGCATACCAAATGAACAAGCTGCAGGAAAAATCACATCTGAGAGGGAAAAAAACCTGACTGGGGGGGGGGATAGAATATATTTCATTTCATTTTCAATAACTATTGGGAGATAATAGGAAATGTAATTTCCTTTCATTTGCCGTGCCAAAATACTTAAATTACATCATACTTACTCTGTCATAGTTCTCCCAACCATATTCTGGATCCTTTAATGGATTTCTCTTCCCTTATATATGCCTAAGGAACTGCAAGAGTGTTATCGACACAGAGACTGCAGGTTTGTGTGAGAGACAGCTGATTGGTCTTGGTGGTGGGTTTGGGCAACTGAATGTCTGACTTTTTATGATGAAGCAGAGGAAGCCCCCCATGAACGGTGGTGAGGGCACTTTCTGAATATTCTCAAATATTCTGAGCCCCAAAGCACCCCCTTCAGTGCCCACCCATTAGCCTTCCCTCCCCATAAGACAGTCTCACAGAAATTGGGTGCAGAAAGAGTAAGAGGAGGCAGGTGTACATTCTTCCAATGGCACCGTGATACCTCTACTTGAGAGTATGTGTTTTGGCCATTGGCTTCAGGGTCTATGAGAAATGATGTTTATGTAAATCAAATTAATTTACAAATCCCAGTTCACTTCCCTTACCTCAGTGTCAGACAGATGCAAGCATTCTCATCCTATGCAGAGAAGTCTGGACAAAGAAAAGGTGGCCATGGAGAGATGAGGGAGATCTGGGATAGAGTAGTCACTTGGTTGTCGTCCAGTATTTCTTCTCCTTGTCTACCTTCCTTCCTGATTGAACTGAATCTTGTTCAACAGCTTCTTCCACACATAGCCATGCATCTCAGGAGAAGCTGGCTCTCCACACTTCTCTTGTACATGCGTGCGTGTGTGCGTGCATGCGTGTGTGTGTGTGTGTGTGTGCCTGCTCATATGTGTGCATATATGCATGTAGGTGAATGTGTGCGCATGTGTGTGCACATGCTTGTGGTGACCAGGGGTCAGTGTTGGGTATCTTCCTCAATCACTTTCTACCTTACTTTTTTGAGACAGAATTTCTCACTGAACCTGGAGCTCACCAGTTGACTAGGCTGGCTAACCAGTGAATTCAATGATCTACCTGTCTCTGCCTACCCAGCACTGGGTTTACAGGCACATGCCACCTTGCTCAGATTTTAATGTAGTTTTGGGGGATTCAAACTCAGGACCTCATGTGGAGGATGCACTTTCCCAACTGAACCCCACCCCCCCCCCCCCAAGACTCTAAGATATCCACATATAAGGGTGATGCACAGTCAGTTTTTGATGACTTAACAAATACCATAGATTGGGTAGCTTCAACAACCCAAACATATTTTTTTTTACAGTTCCAGAGCTGGGGAGGCCCAAATTAGGGTTAGTTAGTGTCTGTTGGGAGCACTCTTCCTGGATTACAGCTACCTTCTTTCTGTGTGCCCATATAGCCTTTCTGAGAGGAAGGGAAGAAGAGGGGGGAGGGAGGGAGAAAGAGAGAAAGAATCTTACTATTGTCATAAAGCTACCAATCTTAATGGGTTACAGCTCTACTTTCATGATTTCATTTAGTTTCAATGACTTTTTTGTTGCTTAATCTCACCAGCCAACTAGATGAGATCTAGATTATGTGGGAGATGATCCTCTGGGCATGCGTATGAGTGGTTATCTTGATTCGGTTAACTGAAATAGGAATACCTGCCCACTGCAGGCAGCAGTAATCTTTGGGATTGGAACAGGGACTGTGTAAAGAGTAGAGAGTAAGCCAAGAACAGGTTGGTGCAATGTGACCATCTATCTCCAGCTCTTGAAGCTGTGTGAAGTTCCCAAGAATTATCACATGATGCACTTTGCCTTGAACTGGGAGACTAAATACGCCCTTTATCCCTTGAGTTGCTTGTCAAGATATTTACCGAAACAACAGGAAGAGCAGCTAAGACTAATGCCCACCACTAACTACAATCACATCAGGGCCTAACACAGATTATGAAGGACACAGTCAAGTTCATCACAGGCAGGTCAAACTGATCAAAGGACATTCCATTGCCTTTGCCACTTTTGTGGTTTAAGCAAGAAATGTCCCCCACAGGCTCATGTATTAGAACACTTGGTCCCCTGTTGGTAGTGTTGTGAGGGAAGGCTAGGGAACCTCTAGGAAGTGGAGTCTTGCTGGAGGAAGCACGTCACTGGCTCCACCTCATGCCCTTTCTGTGATCCCTGTGTGTATATCAACCAGTCCCATGCTCCTGCTGCCATGCCTTCCTCCCCATGATACTGATCCCTCTAAAACTAAGCCAAAATAAGCTCTTTCTCCTATAAGCTGCTTTTTGGGTAATTCTGTCATAGCAACAGAAAAGTAATTTACACAGCCTCTACTGAGTCTTGGAAAAGGCTTGGGATTTTAACCACGCAAGTAGAAAGAAAGCTTGCTGGGCACCTGCAAAGAAGAGTTTTCTTGTCAACCAAAGATGCATTGTTGGATTGTAACCCTGAAGGTCTAGTGGATATCCATCTACCAGTCAAAGCATGAAAACAGCATCAAAGAAGCAGGAAATAACACCAAGTTAGTTCTTTGGGGGCTCAAAGCAACATGACTTCGTAATTTTGGAGGTTAGGAGCTGGAAATCAAGATGTCAGTAGGACCATGAATGTGGTTTTCATTTCTTTCTTCATTTGGGGGTTTAAGATGGATGGATGGATGGATATATATATATGAATATATATATGTATATATATTCAAACTTAAAATTCTCTCTAGAGAGAGAGAGAGAGAGAATTTTAAGTTTGAATCTTAAATTCTTAAATTCTTTCAAGACCTGGTGCTTGCCTGAAATCCCTACCTATGCTTCACTGTGAAATGTATCATTCCAGTAACGCAGCCATATTTCCTTTTGCTGTCTCACACTATCTTCCCTCCACATGTGTCTGTATTTGTGCCCATGTCTCTCTTGTATATAAGGACACTGCTCATATTGGTCCTATGACAAGTTTAACTCATTACCTCTATAAAAAAATTCTATTTCTGGCTGGCAAATTGGCTCGGCATGTAAAGGGACTTCCCAGCAACCCCTGACAACCTAAGTTCACTCCCTGAGACACACATGTTGGAACTAGAGAACTGACTCCCACAAGTTATCCTTTAATCTCCATGCACACACTGTAGCACACAAATGCCAGCACACATGCACACATTCACACAAAAAATTT
This sequence comes from Mesocricetus auratus, assembly GCF_017639785.1. Taxonomy (NCBI): domain Eukaryota; kingdom Metazoa; phylum Chordata; class Mammalia; order Rodentia; family Cricetidae; genus Mesocricetus; species Mesocricetus auratus. Next base: position 40,408,635 of record NW_024429197.1, read on the forward strand.
AAGTACAATAAATATTATATGCCCATATAAATTTACATTCTGAGACACTGGGAATTAGAATTTAGGTCTTAGGGTCTGATGGCACTGCTGAGCCTCTGAATTAACCAGCCTGAAACCTATCCTGCCTCAGGACTTGCTGATGTTCCTATGATGTGAGAACATATTTCTGTATCCTTCAGGTCACTTTGCATTGTGGTCTCTGTTGCTTGTAGCTAAAGGCATCTTCATTAATGCAAGAGATACCAAGTGAGGGGGATGCACCCAAATCGGTATACCATCTACAACCATTCACTTTGCAGGGAGCACCTATGCTCTGTGAGAGTATTTTCATCCCTAGATGGAGTCTTATGCTATGTCAGCTGTCCCAAGAATTCAGTAAGACAGTGGACAGTGCATGTGGGGGCATCATATAGTAAAGGCACTCAATTTGTTACTGTTCTGCTCCTTTGAAAAACTACCCTGGTGTCTTTGGAAGAGTAAAAACAGTACCATAACATGTTGTTGTAAAGGGGCTAGTGAGAACCAATAGTTCTTGTTGGACATATATTATATTTCAAAATATATCATTATATCTATGTCTTCCACTTGGGCAATTCTGCACTCACTTCTTTGGGCCTCTTTGAGGCCTCTCTGAAAGACAGCGTTTGTAGGAGGCTGTTGGGAGGCTGCTTGAAAGCCTGGGCTTTGTGTTCAAGCCAGGCTCCTCCCCGATCTATGCATGTCATGGGCAAATTATTGAGCCTCCCCATACCTTGATTCCTTTACTCTAAAATGGGCAGTGGTGGTGGTGACAATGGAGACTGAGGGGGAGTCACAGGTGGATTATAAGTGTCTCCAGTGTAAGACAGCGTGTCAGGCATGCACTCTCGCCTCCTTTCTGAAATCTCCAGTGTTGTCTGCAGCCATCTTGAACACCATAGCAACGCTCCTCAAACCTCAGTGCACACAGGAGTCATGATGCTTACCGGAAATAGAGATTCCACATGCAAACAACCCACTCCCACCAAGGAGTTCTGAGATGCAAGCTGGGCTGTCACTCTAGGTGTTCCTGCGTTCCTGCCCCTTCTCTCTGCCTCAGAAATTCTGTTGTTACTGAGTGGCAGTCAGGAGACGTGGAAGGGAGCGCTATGTGCCCTCTTGAAGGAATATGTTTTTCTCATTCTATCAGTTACTATGGAAGCTCCTGGGAGGCAGAGATGATATCACCTCTCTTTTCCCTTGCATACATCTAGTACAGTACTTTGCTCACAGCAGTTCGAAGACATTAACACAGTATATTGAAATAACCTTTTGTTGGCATAGAAACCTCCACAGTTGAGTCAGAGAGAGAAAAGAGATGGGTATCTATGCAAAAGGGCACTGGGCTCTGCTCCTTGTGCAGTGACTCTGAGGGATTCTGCAGGGGACAGCTGCCCTGAGTCAATGCTGGCACCCAACTCTGTTTCAGTAAGTCCCATTAAAAGTGTAACTTAGCGAAAGCGGAACCCCAGGGAGTCCATGCTGGCTTCTGCCATTCTGGGACAGGCGTCGAGAGGGGGAAATGCCAAATGAGACACTGTATTACGACGTTTGGATGTATTCTTTCTGGGTTGCTCAACCAATTAAGCACAGCTCATTTAGGGAAACTTTAATGGAGTACTCTACATGGTAGTTCTGTAAATCCATTGGTGTTAAGAGCACTGACTGCTCTTCCAAAGGACCTGGGTTCAATTCCCAGCACCCACATAGCAGCTCACAGCTGCCTGTATTCCACTTCCAGGGGATCTGACACTCATGGCAAAACCAATACACATAAAATTAGATAAACAAATTTTAAATGCACTATAAGGTGGAATCGCTCAACTTGTGTTTACTTATCACTCTTCTATGTGCCAAGTCAGCAAAAGAAAAAAACAGCTAATTTGATGCACTTATCAAGATATGCATCCTACATATTTTCTGGTCAGACTGAGAAACTGGTAGAACTGGCATGATCAGACACATAATAAGCACTACTTAACACACAAGCCCTTGTTAATTTTACTAATGCTGCCCGTGGTGTTTTTTTCTCTAAATACTCAATTGAATGTTTCTTCATTTTTTAAATTTATGGTTTACCATAACTATGTGATTTCAAAAATCTAAGTTGTTCAACTTCTAAGTTTCTGCATTATTTCAGCCTGGGCAATCACAAATGAAAACCACCCGTCTCTGACATCACCACCTAGTGGTTCCGAGAGACTATGACAGCGAAAATCGTCTTCTACAGCCACGTCCTGTGGACTCACTGACTGACCCTGCTTCAAGTAGAAGGTGTGAGATGATAAGTTCAAAACTCTCACCTATCCTAGAGCATGGCTGACCAATAACTGGAGCGCTTCATTTCCAACCCCTCTATAGGCTTGCAAACTCATTTCTTTCATGACAAAATTTTCAAGTTTGTTACGGAGCTCAGAGACTTTGTTCCCACAGAAACACAGCACAGGAATACAATCAGATCTCTAACGCACATACACGCAGAATAATATAAGATTTAAGAAACACAACTAATGCTATAAAGTCACCAGGCAAAGATGTTTAGTAATGCAAAAACATGCCTTTAATCCCAGCACTCAGGAGGCAGAGGCAGGCGGATCCCAGTGAGTTCGAGGCCAGTCTGGTCTACAAAGCAAATTCCAAGAGAGCCAGGGCTGTTACACAGAGAAACCCTGCCTTGAACCCCCCTAAAAATGACAAAAAACCAAATAGAGCATTTTTTGTTGTCTTCCATGAGCTATGGTGGTTGAGTGTGGTTTAAAGCACAGTACCTCATGGCACACTCATCCATTCATTCCTAGACTACTTGTGGAGCACATGCTGCTTAATCAGGCATTATCCCAGAAGACACAGAGATGAACAGAATACAGCCTGTGCTTCTGGAGCTTACGATCAAATGGAAGAGAGATGATAAATCAACACATACTACTAGCAAGTGGCATAAAAATAATGAAGTGGGTCAGAAGGAATCAACAGTACCAGCAGTACAGCTGATACAAGAAAGTCAAAAATGCCTCACCAGCAGGAGCTGTTTCTAAGTAGAAGAGTGGGGAAGCAGTTGTGCACAGGAGAGTGCAGAGAGGGAAATGTGTCCAGCATTTCTGAATGGCAAGAAGGACCACATGGCTAAGAGCAGTAAGACAGGGAGAGAGTAGCTGGTTTGGAGCAGATCCTAGATCATCTTGTTGGCCATGGTCAAGGCCTCTGACATTATCTGAATTCGATGGAGCTGGGCATTGTGATCCATGAACCAGCCCCCAGCACTCAGGCTGGAGAATCAAGGGTTTAAACCAGCCTGGGCTATATAAAAAAGAGTGATAGCCAGGCATGGTGGTGTCCAATTTAATTCCAGCATTCAAGAGGCAGAGGCAGGCAGATGTCTGAATCCAATGCCAGCATGATCTATAGAGTGGTCCCATGTCCAAATAAATAAATATAAATAGTTTCAGATAGGCCTAGGCCACATAGCAATCTGTTATCTCAATAAGCACACACACACACACACACACACACACACACACACACACACAAAACCACCAACAACAGTGGGGCTGAAGCCAGTTTTGAGAAAAGGACCGCCATGCATTGACTTACATTTTAAAAATGGTCATTTAGCTGCTAGGTGGAAATTAGGCTATGAAATACAAGGGTAGAAACCATGCAATAATGAAGAGAGAGGGCACAAGGAACTGCACACTTGTGTGTGCTGGGCACGTGGAGAAGTTATAAAAAAAAGGGCATCGTTACTTGCATCTGGAGTGGTGTGAGGAAGGGCCGATCAGCAGAGGGAGGCCTCGGCCTGGCTTCCTTCCTTCTGAGTGGGATGTGTTCATTGGTAGGTCCATAGTACCAGTGTCTATGTGATGACACTGGCTTAATTAAGTTCCAGGCCCATTCACTTTTTGGAGGCTGCAGATAGTCTCATTCCATCTTCCCGTATTTGTTTATTAGCTTGAACATATTTATAAAAACACACTCCTGGGCCAAGGAAGTAATTCAGTGACAGAGCGAGCGTTTGCTTAGATGCTGAAAGCCCAAGGTTCAATACACAGCCCTGAAAAAACAGTAACAACAAAACAAAACAACAACAACAGAACATTCCTTCATCTCCTTCCTGGTTATCTAGTTACAATTCACCCAGAAAAGGCAAGGAGCATGCTGGTTCTCTCCAGTTCCTTCCGTTTTCAGACTAATGAGCTGGTTCACTAGCTCCCATCATGTCTGCCACCACCTCACTGTCCCCACGCCTCACTCTCTCTCATCTCTTTTTCATTAGCACTATGAACTCGGGATTATAATAACTTCTGGTGGGTTTTAGTATAGTTACTACCTTTATGGATGTTTGCTCTTGCTTAGCCAGAAGCCTCTCATGTGAGTTCAAGTCCTATGACAATTTGTGACAAACTCGATTGTTGTATTCCCAGTCCCTAAGCTGGCACTAACTATTTGGCTGGGACTCCCTAGTTCCTCTCTGTAAGTCAGGGCCATGATTTAAGCTCCCCTAGTGCTGCAACTGTTTGCTGTTTCTAGGCTTGTCATTCTTTCTGAACTTTTTAGTGAGTCAACAAAGTAGTGATGGCTTTAAATAAAATCGCTTCTTCCTATTGACACTTCCAAATTAAATTATGAGCTATTTTACACTTTCCTCCCATACTGATGGCCTCAGCTTTCAATTACTCAAGAAATAGATTACGCTAACTTTAAGTTCCTAATTTGTCTTATTTCTGGCAAATACATAGAACACTCTGATAGCAATAACACACTGGCTGTGTACCAAGAGCCCCACTATGCTACTGACAACAGCTCGGCCTCATGCAATTCTCTGTCCCCAGAGGTACTGCCCCCACATGATGAGGCACGTGTCTAGGTTGAAAGGCAATTGGACATGTTCACGTTGTTAGGCCTACAGTTTGTGGTAGCAGTGTGCATTTAAGAAGTGTTTGTAGGTAAACAGGCCAGCTTCCCGGCCTGTGTTCCAGAGCCTGCAGATCGCCTGGGAACTGCACAGAGCTCCCAATCCTGGTGGGAGCATCAGGTAAACAGGCCAGCTTCCCGGCCTGTGTTCCAGAGCCTGCAGATCAACTGGGAACTGCACAGAGCTCCCAATCCCGGCGGGAGCCAAGCACCCCAGACTCCAGATCTTCTCTCCCACCAAAGAGACCAGGAAACTACAGGAGCCAGGGAGACCAGGGGAGTAGCTGTTCCGGATCAGGTACAACAGGACCCAGCATAGGGTCCAGGGGACCAGGTAGGAGGCTAAGCGCCCCAGATTCCTGTTCTTCTCCACCCACGGACCAGCATTTGGACAAGGTATAGAAGAACCACCAGATTACTGGACTTACTAGCACCCACCAAAAGGGAACTCTGGTCCCCAGACCAGGAAGGGGCTCTTTCTGCACCCACTAGAAGAAGAGATGGGAAAGAGACAATACAAAAACACAGTCAGCAACAGAAAAACAAATATGACACCGCCAGATTCTAGAGACTCCACACCAGCAAGACCCCAATATTCTAACGCGAAGGAAGCAGAAGAGAACGACCTTAAAAGCACTTTCATGAAAATGATAGAGGCCCTAAAAGAGGATATTGGAAAATCCCTCAAAGAAATGGAAGAAAAAACAAACCAAAAAATGCAAGAATTGGAAGAAAAAACAAACCAAAAAAGGCACGAAATGGAAGAAGAAACGAAGCAAAAAATGCAAGAAATGGAAGAAAAAGCAAAGCAAAAATGCAAGAATTAGAAGAAGAAACATACCAAAAAAGGCAGGAATTGGAAGAAGAAACAAAGCAAAAAATGCAAGAAATGGTAGAAAAAACAAAGCAAAAAATGAAAAAAATGGAGGAAGAAACAAACCAAAAAAGGCAGGAAATGGAAGAAGAAACAAAGCACAAAATCCAAGAAATGGAACAAAAAGCAAACCAAAAAATGCAAGAAATGGAAGAAAGAACAAACCAAAAAATTCATAAAAGGCAACAAATGGACGAACAGATAAACAGAAAATTGCAAGAAGCAATGCAAACGCTGCAAGGGTTGAAAACTGAAATAGAGACACTTAAAAAAACACAATCTGAAGAAAGGCAGAAAATAGAAAAGCTGGACAGTCAGGCACTACCAATACAAGCATTACCAACAGAATAGAAGAGATGGAAGAGAGAATCTCAAGTGTTGAAGATACATTAGGAGAAATGGATTTATCAACCAAAGAAAACCTTAAATCCAACAAATCCTTAACACAAAACATCCAGGAATTATGGGACACTATGAAAAGACCAAACATAAGAATAATAGGTATAGAAGAAGGAGAAGAAATCCACCTCAAAGGGGCAGAAGGCATATTCAACAAAATCATAGAAGAAAACTTTCCCAACCTTAAGAAAGACATGCCAATGAAGGTACAAGAAGCCTACAGAACATCAAATAGAGTGGACCACAAAAAAAAGTCCCCTCGCCACATAATAATCAAGACCCCAAACATACAGAATAAAGAAAGAATATTAAGAGCAGCTAAGGAAAAAGGTCAAGTAACATATAAAGGCAGACCTATCAGAATTACACCTGATTTCTCCATGGAAACTCTGAAAGCCAGAAGGTCCTGGATAGATATTCTACCTACACTAAGAGACCATGGATGCCAGCCCAGACTACTATACCCGGCAAAGCTCTCAATCACTATAGACGGAGAAAACAAGATATTCCATGACAAAACTAGATTCAACCAATATGTGTCCACTAACCCAGCCCTACAGAAAATTTTGGAAGGAAAACTCCAACCCAAGGAAGCTAACTACAACCAGAAAAACATAAGCATTAGAGAATCCCTCTCTACCAACAGCCAAAAGAACAAAGGGGTGAAATTCCACCCATAATTCCACCAACAACAACCATTGCAAATCGAAGAAGGATGAGCAATCAATGGTCATTAATATCCCTCAATATTAACGGCCTTAACTCACCCATAAAAAGACACAGACTAGCAGAATGGATTCGAAGACAGAACCCTTCCTTCTGCTGCATACAAGAAACACACCTCACCCTCAAAGACAGACATTACTTGAGAGTTAAAGGTTGGGAAAAATTTTTTCAATCAAATGGACCCAAGAAACAAGCAGGGGTAGCAATCCTAATATCTAACAAACTAGACTTTAAAATAAAATCAATCAAAAGAGATGAAGGAGGTCATTACATACTCATCACAGGTGAAACCCACCAAGATGAAGTGTCTATCCTGAACATCTATGCCCCCAATACAAAGGCATCCACATTCGTTAAAGAAACATTATTAGAACTTAAATCTCATCTAAAGCCCCACACAGTTATAGTGGGAGATTTCAACACACCACTCTCACCACTAGACAAGAATACCAGACAGAAACTCAACAAAGAAGCAAAGGGTCTAATAGAAGTAATGACCCAACTGGGATTAACAGATATCTATAGAACATTTCATCCACATAAAAAAGAATATACCTTCTTCTCAACACCACATGGAACCTTCTCAAAAATCGACCACATACTTGGCAACATATCAAACCTCAGCAGCTACAAAAACATTGGAATAACTCCATGCATCTTATCAGACCACCATGCCTTAAAATTAGAATTCAACAACAACACAAATTGCAGAAAACCTACAAACTCATGGAAATTGAATAATGCTCAACTGCACCATGCCTGGGTCATAGAGGAAATAAAAAAAGAAATTAAAGACTTCCTCGAATTCAATGAGAATGAAGACACAACATACCCAAACCTATGGGACACTTTGAAAGCAGTGCTACGGGGGAAGTTCATAGCACTAAGTGCTCACATGAAGAAACAGGAAAACAGTTATACCAGAGAATTAACATCACAGCTAAAAGCTCTAGAACACAAAGAAGCAAACTCCCCCAGGAGGAGTAGACGCCAGGAAATAATCAAATTGAGGGCTGAAATCAACAAAGTAGAAACCAGGAAAACAATACAAAGAATCAATGCAACGAAGAGTTGGTTCTTTGAGAAAATCAACAAGATAGACAAACCTTTGTCCAAACTTACCAAACAGCAGAGAGTGAACACGCAAATTAACAAAATCAGAAATGAAAAGGGGGACATAACAACAGACTCTGAGGAAATCCAGAGAATCATTAGGTCATACTTTGAAAACCTGTACTCCACAAAATTCGAAAATTTAAAGGAAATGGATGACTTCCTGGACAGCTATCATTTGCCAAAACTAAATCAAGAACAGATAAGCAATTTAAATAGACCTATAACCCCTATGGAAATAGAAGCTGTCATCAAAAGTCTCCCAACCAAAAAAAGTCCAGGTCCAGATGGCCTCAGTGCAGAATTCTACCACAAATTCAAAGAACAGCTTATACCAATTCTTCTCAAAGTGTTCCACACAATAGAAGCAGAAGGGTCTTTGCCAAACTCTTTCTATGAGGCTTTAATAACCTTGATCCCCAAGCCACACAAAGATACAACCAAGAAAGAGAACTTCAGACCAATATCCTTCATGAACATTGATGCAAAAATACTCAATAAAATACTGGCAAATCGGATCCAAGAACACATCAAAACAATCATTCACCACGATCAAGTAGGTTTCATCCCAGGGATGCAGGGATGGTTTAACATACGAAAATCCATCAACGTAATCCACCATATAAACAAGCTGAAAAACAAAAATCACATGATCATCTCACTAGATGCTGAAAAAGCCTTTGACAAAATCCAACACCCCTTCATGATAAAGGTCTTGGAGAGATCTGGGATAACAGGGACATACTTAAACATAATAAAAGCCATATACAGTAAACCAACAGCCAGCATCAAACTAAATGGACAGAAACTCAACGCAATTCCTCTAAAATCAGGAACAAAACAAGGCTGTCCACTCTCTCCATACCTTTTCAACATGATACTTGAAGTTCTAGCTATTGCCATACGACAACAAAGGGGGATCAAGGGGATACAAATTGGGAAGGAAGAAGTCAAACTTTCACTGTTTGCAGACGATATGATAGTTTACATCAATGACCCAAAGAACTCTACCAGGGAACTCTTACAGCTGATTAACACCTTCAGCAAAGTGGCAGGTTACAAGATCAACTCAAGAAAGTCAGTAGCCCTACTATATACAGATGATAAAAGGGCTGAAAGAGAAATCAGAGAAACATCACCCTTTACAATTGCCACAAACAACATAAAATACCTTAGGGTAACGCTAACCAAACAAGTGAAAGACCTGTATCGTAAGAACTTTGAATCTTTAAAGAAAGAAATTAAAGAAGCCCTCAGAAAATGGAAAGATCTCCCATGCTCTTGGATAGGTAGGATCAATGTAGTAAAAATGGCAATCCTGCCAAAAGCAATCTACAGATTCAATGCTATCCCCATTAAAATCCCAGCACAATTCTTCACAGACCTTGAAAGAACAATAATCAATTTTGTATGGAAAAACAAAAGACCCAGGATAGCCAAAACAACCCTGTTCAACAAGGCAACGTCCGGAGGCATCACTATCCCTGACCTCAAGCTCTATTATAGAGCTATAGTCCTGAAAACAGCTTGGTATTGGCACAAAAATAGACAGGCAGACCAATGGAATCGAATTGAAAATCCGGGTATTAACCCACACACGTACGAACATCTGATCTTTGACAAAGAAGCTAAAAATATACAATGGAATAAAGAAAGCATCTTCAACAAATGGTGCTGGCATAATTGGAGACTGGCATGTAGAAGAATGCGGATCGATCCATGTTTATCGCCATGCACAAAACTTAAGTCCAAATGGATCAAAGACCTCAACATAAATCCAGCCACACTGAACCTCTTAGAAGAGAAAGTGGGTGGTACCCTTGAACGAATTGGTACAGGAGACAGCTTCCTGAACATAACACCAGTAGCACAGACAATGAGATCAACAATTAATAAATGGGACCTACTGAAACTGAGAAGCTTCTGTAAGGCAAAGGACACAGTCAGCAAGACAAAAAGGCAGCCCACAGAATGGGAAAAAATATTCACTAATCCCACATCTGACAGAGGGTTGATCTCCAAAATTTACAAAGAACTCAAGAAGCAAGTCTCCAAAACAGCAAAGGACCCAATTAAGAAGTGGGCTGCAGAACTAAATAGAGAGTTTTCAATAGAGGAGTCTAAAATGGCTGAGAGGCACTTGAGAAAGTGCTCAACATCCTTAGCCATCCGGGAAATGCAAATCAAAGCAACTCTGAGATACCATCTCACTCCTGTCAGAATGGCTAAAATCAAAAACACCAATGACAATTTATGCTGGAGAGGATGTGGTGAAAGGGGGACACTCCTCCATTGCTGGTGGGAGTGCCAACTGGTTCAGCCACTTTGGAAAGCAGTATGGAGATTCCTCAGAAAAATGGGAATAAACCTACCACAAGACCCAGCAACTCCACTCTTAGGCATATATCCAAAAGATGCCCATTCATATAACAAAGATGTCTGTTCCACTATGTTCATAGCAGCTTTATTTGTAATAGCTAGAACTTGGAAGCAACCTAGATGTCCCTCACCCGAAGAGTGGATAGAGAAAATGTGGTACATCTACACAATGGAGTACTATTCAGCAGAAAAAAAATGGAATCATGAGATTCGCAGGCAAATGGATGACACTAGAAGAAACCATCCTGAGTGAGGTAACCCAGTCACAAAAAGAGAAACATGGCATGTACTCTCTCATATATGGATTTTAGACATAGATCTGGGGAGTGCCAGCCTACAATCCTATGGCCAGAGAGTCTGGGAAACAGAAACTTCATTTAGTGGCTGGTTAAGTAGTGAGCTGAACTCAAGAAAGCCAGTATCAGAGAGGGAGGACTGATGATCAAAGGGATTAAGACTGGGCTGGTTTAACCCCCAGAAACAGCTGACCAGACAAAGGTTAACTCTTGAATCCCAGGCATCAGCCTGGGAATCCAGCATGGGACTGATCAAGACCCCCTGAATCTGGGTGTCAGTGAGGAGGCCTAGGTAATCTATTGAGCCTTGGACAGCAGATCAGTACCCATCCCAAGTATACACACGGACTCTGGACTCCCATAGAACAATGTGAGGTGCACTCTCACCCTGAACTCTTGGGGAAGGGTCTAGGCCCTGCCCTATATGAAATGACAGACTATGGACACCCCCATGGAGGGCCTCACCCTGGGGGAATGAGGGGATAACGGGGGGGGGGGGATGGGGGAGGGCACGGGAGGAGGGGAGGGAAAGGGAGAGGGACCTTGAACTGACTTGTGAAGCAACCTTGTTTCTTATCTAAATTTAAAATGGAAAATAAAAAACAATAATAATAAAAAAAGAAGTGTTTGTAATAAAGGAAGCATCCCAGAAGAAGTTTGGGAACTAAGTCTATTTGGGGCTAATATTCCCCCTCAGATAGGTAATGGAGAGAGACAGGCCTGGAGCCATCTCAGTGGAGAATAGGTGGGTGTCAGGAAGGCAGAGTTTCCATCAAAGACAAAAGGTAGGCTGCATTGTAGCTGGAAGTTTCTGTCTGGCCTGGTCCCAAATAAACACATAGAGGCTTATATTAGTTATAAACTGTTTGGCTGATGGCTCAGGCTTCTTATTGGCTAGCTCTCTCTTTAGTATTAACCCATTTCTATTAGTCTGTGTATCTCCATGTGGTCTTGGCTTACCAGTGATGCTGGACCTCTTGCTCCCTCGGCAGCTACATGGAGTCTCCCCCATGACTCACTCTCTGAGTTCCTCTTCCCACCATTCTCCTAGTCTGATAACCCCACCTATACCTCCTGCCTGGTTACATCCTGCCTGTCCATTGGCCAAAACAGCTTTATTCATCAACCAACAAGGGAGACATATATTCACAACATACAGAAGGACATCCCCCATCTCTGTGGCTTATAAAACACTCCGTAAATAAACTGCCAAATATTCAATAAACAAATAAATCTGTAGATTCTTAGAATTCTCTTTTCCTTTCAGTTTTCTAAGACAGGGTCTCCTATAGACAGGTCAGTCACTGGGGTTGAACTTCTGCCCCAAAGTACCAAGTGCTAGAATTACAGGTGTGTGGTACCATCCCCCTGCTGAGAATTCTCTTTTTAAATTGTGTTCTCCAAGAATCAAAGATCCCTAAGCATTCCAGGCCCTCTCAGTCAGAGAGAAAGTAATATTGTCCAAAGCCATGTGTTTTTTTTAACCCCAAACTCTATCACTTAATTTAACTATATGTTTCATTTATCATACATCGTTTCCATATCTTAAAGTAAAACCCCTAAGTGTCAGACAGTTTGCTAAAGGGTTTTATTGTGAAGTGTTTGAAGAGAAGAGCTTATGGAAGCCAGGCATGCTTATTCCCAGGAAGGCACCAGGGAAGGTCTTAGGCTACAGAGGAAATCAGGGTATGTAGAAGGCCTGTCCTGCTGGGGGACTTTACACACCTAATCCAGTTCTCAACACAGCTGGACAAGCTTTGTGACATGTGCCAGTTCAGGTCTGAGGGACACAATAAGGCAAAGTGTAAAGCTGTGTGACTGCTGGTCCCGATCTGTAATAAGTACTCAGCACCGTGGAGCTGATGGTACGGCTGAACCACCCCAGCTTACAATGCCACCACCGCTGACTCATTCTCTTCCCACTCTCCCCATTGTCCAGAGGAGAAAACCGAGGCTCACAGGGAAGTTATCTTGCCCAGACAGCTCAGTGGCTTCTGACCCCAAGCCTCAATTGTCCCCACTCATGGTTACCCCCGGCTCTAACGTCAGAATAAAGACAACAATGGAAGACTTGATGAGAAAAATCACAGAAAGAAAGGCTGAAAGTGACAACACCACCAACAATGAGGCCTAGTCACCAAAGGTCAGTGATCATCTACGAAAGTACTATAAAAACAATAAAGCTTTACTTCAAAAGCCTCCACGAGACAAAATGCAAAATCAACACCTTTGCCATCTTGGAGGCGGGGCTTGGTTTTTTAAGTTTTTCTGTAAAACTAGAACTTAAAAAAAAAACTAATAACATCTATGCTGTTTCAAACATTTCAAAGAGAAAGAGGACATAACCTTCCATTGTGCAAATACATTCCTTTTCTTTTTCATGAGTTCATGAATACTTTTGTCCAAAATATGAATGTGCTTTTGGTAAGTCAGTACTTACTACGTTCCCGGTGCTTGGCAGCCTGGACAAGGTATTTGGAGTTCCATGCTGACTCCCATGAAGACCTGGCCTTGCTTCATTTCTTCCAATGGTACCCACCTTCCAAATCTATGGAGGATAAGAAGGATGGTCTGTAGTCCACCCAGCACCTCTCCACAGCGCTCAGTGAAAGGGGCTGCAGCCCTTGCTACATCTCTCCACTCCCGGGGTGCTGGGGTGAAGGCTGGAATCAGGAAACAAGAAAATAAAACAAAACTCAATCTTCACAGCTCATTTTGTCTTAGACAAAAAAATCCAAAGTTACATATTTTTATTCTGTTGCTTAAATTCCTATTGTTAAGTATTAAAAAGGCTTTGACGGAGGAGGGGGGGATTAATGGCTGTGATGCTATCATCTGCTGCGGGGCAGAAAGCACCTTCACCCCACAGCTCCACTGACTGGGGACCTGAGACCTCTGTTCCAGTGCACCTGCTCCATCCATCCAGCTGCTGCAGTGTGGCTGCGGGTCTGCGTGGGGAGTCTCTCAGGACCACCCAGATTCTCACACATCTGGATCCCCATTACTTACAGGCGGCAATACATGGCATGCCACCAGTGCGATCCACTTAGCAACCCACAGATTTGGTTCTGTGTTAGAAGCACCAGGACCGAGCTTGCTATTTTTAGCCCATTGTAACAGCTCTGGCCACTGGCAAAGCTTCTGTGCAAATCAGAAGGGACCATCACACAGAGGCGCTGGAGGTGCGGCTGCCTTTCACACACTTCAGGGGCCAGGGTGGGTAGGGTCCGGAAGAAGGACTGTAAGTTATTCTAAACTCCTAAGATTTTAATGTGAGAGTAAGGTTTTGCTTCTTTGCATTATCCAGTTTCTGGACCAAAAAGGCCTTCTGTTTCTCCCTCCCCAGCAGGTGTCCAAGTACTCACTCCTTAGCCAGCACCTGACAGCAGAGGGCTCACAGGGAGTAATGCTTCTTTATAGCAATACCTTATGAAGGAGACAATAAAAATAAAATAACTGCTAGCCAAAACTCTGTTCTTAAAATTATCTTTTGGGTCAGCAAGGTGGTTCAGCAGGTAAAGGTGCTCGCCGCCAAGCCTGACAACCTGAGTTCAGGCGCCATAACCCCCATGACAGAGTGAATACCTATATTGTCATCCAATCTTTCACAAGAGGACTGTGGTCTATGCCCCACACATCTCCACACACAAAGAAATAAATGTAACAAACATGTTTAATGATCTTTGGGTCTCGGTAACTTTTCTCTGCCCAGAATTCTTTTTTAAGGATGACTCATCCAAACCTCAAGGCAGCGGGCCCATCTTCATGCTCACCCTGAGCCTGGCCCTGGACTGTGGCTGCTCACCAGACAGTACTGTGTGCTTATTTCTGTGCCTAGAAGAGATCAACAGAAAGCTGTCAGTGCACACAGGCTGGTTTAGCACACGGCATTTCACTTTCTGTGACACTAGCTGTGTGGTTTTTGAGGTCAGGTTTCATTTTATTTCTTTTGTTGCTTTGTGTATTTTTACACCTTATTTCCAAACATTGTCTCAGTAGCCAGAGGACCAGGCAACCTCGCACTTGAAGCCAGAGACCCCAGAAGGCTGCCCTGTAGGGGTGCAGTATCATATAGAAGATGGCCTCCCTAAAGCCAGGGGGAAGCTTCACAGGCCTGGGCAGCCTTGAGGTGTCTCCAGGGAAGCAAGCTTCCTTGGCATTCAGGAGGCCTCACTCGAGCACTGGCTACCAGCTCAAGCAACAGTCCACCTCTTAAAATACATGTGGCATAATAAAAACAGAGGGTCACCGTAAAGTTTAGTTTATTGACAAGAACAAATAACTTTAACATTTGGCTCAGGCACTGAACCCTGA